>NC_065587.1:34407212-34636212 GCF_024542745.1 Macaca thibetana thibetana
AGGGTGTGGGGTATGGCATCTGGTGTGGCATTATGAGGTAAATTCAAAGCTACTTGTGGCAACAGCAGTATCAAGAAATGAATACACAGCTCAATGTGAGGGAGTAGGACATGACTGTGGTCTCATTTTAATGCCTCCTTCTGGACCTGATAATTAGAAACACTTGCATTTCTAAGATAAAAGTTATTTCCTGATTGCTGAAGACCCAGGTCAGCTTGGTCCGGACCCCAGGGACCTCATGCCTTGTGCCCTTTGCCCACAGTGAGAAGCCTGAGGGAGGACACTGGAGCCCACCTCCCAGAGCTCTCCCTCTGCCCCTCCTCCCACCCATGGGGCATGAACTGCCAGCTCAGCAGGGAGGGGAGGGTCTTTGTGACCCCCAAGTAGTTCACCAATACATGGGCTGTAGGAGCCAGACAGGGCTCAAAGAGGAGGAAATGCAGAGCCCATTCCTGGCTCTGGTACCAATGTGTGACCCCAGGGGAACCGAAGAGGTGGGCAGACCAGGAGCCCAGGGTCAGTGAGGGTCCCAAGGGCAGTATCAGTGCCAGGGACCTTTCCCCATGGCCACAGGACAGACCCTCACAGAAGGAGGAGGTGAGCCCTACGGTGGGCGCAGACAGTTGCAAACCAGAGGAAATAGAGATAAGTTATGAGAAACTTACATTTTCCCATCAGCCATGCAACGGAAGACACAAGAAAAATAAATCATCAATGGAAAGTAAAGTGGTTGTTTTTTTTTTTGTCCACTTGAGACACAGAGGATAAATTTAAACTCACTGTATATATATATATAAAAGGCTCAAGACACTGACAAGTCCCCCAACCATCATCAAAGCCAACATCCTGGGCAGGCTAGACCTTGGGGCAACACCTGCCCTCCATGCGCTGTGGCAGTCTCTGCACGCTCCTGAAGTTCCCACTGTGCGCACTGTAGGGGGCTGGAAGAATGTTGCTGGAGAGGACATATTCTGGAAGAGGGTTCTTTCCACCCCGAGGCCAGAAGACAGTCAGAGGTCCATGGGGACCCAGGTAGGGGCTCCTGCTGAGGCCCCAGTTGGCATGAGGTCACTGCAGGGGCTGAGCTCCCTTCCAACCAGGAAGAGCTCATCTGCCTCATCCCTGCCACTGCCTCTCTCCCCTCTCACCCCATCCAAACCTACTCTCAGGGCAGGATCCAACTGGGTACCCTGTGGCCTCCCTGGCTAACTGATTTATACTAAGGCATACGTCCTATATACAGTGTGAGCTGTGATGGTGAGTTTAGAATTGACTTGCCATGACTGCAGCCTGTAGAGGGAGCCAGCACCTCCAGGAACCCCATCCTTGCCATCAGCAGAGGGTCTATGGCTCCTACCTCATCCAATGTCTCCCTGAGCACCATGTCTGCCTGACCAGGACCCACTGGTCCTCCCATGAGGATGTTGCCTAGGGTTCCAACCCAATAGGTCCAAATACACCTCACCAACCTCCCCTCCGGGTTGTCCCCCCATTCCCCACCTCAGGGTCACTACTCATATCTCATCCACCCACATGTCTCCTCAGTCTCAAGACCCTGCAATTTCCTCCACTTGGCTTCATCTCCACTTTTCTTACCAGCTCAAACCAAATCTTATCTCTGTGGACATCCCACTGGCCCTCATCAGGTCCCCCATGTCTGCTTGTTCCCGCAATCCATTCTCAAAACATAAAGCATAACATGTCACAGTTTCACGCTCTTCAGCACTTTCCTTTGCTCTAAGGAGAAGCCAGGCACCCACTCACCTGGCCCCACCCAGCACCCCCATTCCCACACACTCTTCCTTGCATCCTCCCTGCTACCTGATGAGGCCCCTGTGCCCCTCTTGTAAGCTGACACGCAGTGCACATTGGCAATGGCTTACTGAAGACGCCCGTTGTCTGTCCTGTTCTCTAAGACATCTGCAGGGGCAAGAACAGATCCTGTGCACATCAGATGCCCCCAGCTGTGCTTTCACACAATATGTGAACAAAGAAGCAAACCAAGCTCCTACAGAGGCAGGAGACAAGGACCTCCGGCTTCTTGGTCCCCATGACGCAGGGTCTGGTTGAGGCCAAGCCGCCCTCCTCTTCCACCTCTTCTCTCCTTCCCTTCTCTCCCCAGGCAACATGCGAACCTCCAACTGGCCCAGGGAAGGAACTTGTAAAGCGCACCCTAACCAGGATAAGACAGTGGGGCATAAATGCGAGGAGAGGGGTTGGCTCTCGGTGCCACACTTCACGAACACTCACACATGCACACACTGATGCATGCACACGCTGACACATGCACGCACGTGACATAAGTACACACACGCGCACACAGCGACATCCCAATACTTTCACAAACATACACAACACAAACAGCCCAAACCCTCACTCTAAAACCTAACCCCAGCCCCAAACTGCAACCCAGAACTCAAGTCCTAGCCTGAACCTTGACCCCAAACCCCACCTCAAGCCAGAAGGTAAACCACAGGCCGAATCCCGAACTGGAACTCAAACCCCAGCAGGAACCTGAACTCTTCCGTTGTCTTTCCTCACCTGGCGCCTGGGACTCAGCATCTGACGCTCTGCTGCGCGCCTCGTTCTTGTCCTCCCCACCAGCTGTGCTCCCTGTCCCCCCTCTCCCAAGGAGCCGCCCAGCCCATGTCCCCCACCCCGGTGGTCCCGATGAGATGCACCCAGGCTGACCTAGGGTGCAAGTCCCCACCCCAATCCCCAACCCAAACCCTAAACCAGAGGCCTTGTCTAAACTTTACTCCCAAACTCCCCCTCAAATTGGAATCCGAACCACAGGCGCAAGCCTTAACCAGAACTCAAAGCCCAGCCGGAACCTGAACCCCGCCCCCGCCTGTGAGCGCCTGCGCGCGGGTCCCGCCCTGCCCACGAGCTTCACCTCTGACCCGGACCTCCCCCAAAACTGCGCTTTCGACCCCGCAGTCCCAGGGAACCGCAAGCCGCCCCCCACACCCCACCTCCAGCAGCACCCTCTCGCCCTGTCACCGCACCTTCACTGTGAGTCGCGGACCCCATTTCCCTGCCGTCCCCCTCCCCCTCCCGGGAGCTGTGACCACCGGACCCAACATTTGCGCCTTCGTCTTCGTGGCCCGGAAGCGGCCCCGCAGGCGGAGCATGACAAGTGGCCACGTGCTGCACAGCGGCTGGCTGAGGAAGTCACCCCCCGAGGAGAAGTTGAGGCTCTTTGTGAGTGCGGGCAGTGGGGGAGGGACCAGGAGCGCTGCGGAGGGTCTGGGGGCTCCGGGAGGGGTGTGGGGGAGGCGGCATGGGTCCACGGGAGGAGCTGTGGGTGGAGGCGACTTCTCCACGTCTGCATGCGAAGGCCACTCCCCGCCAGCGAGAGACGGGGTCCGGGTTTGCGTGGGTTGCGTTCCGAGTCCCAGGGAGTTGATTCCGGGGCTGGGGACCCTTTTACCCTGAGCGCCGTGGGCCTGCAGGTCGGAGAGTGGGCGGAAAAGGAGACCAGGCTTTGCGGACTCACAGCAGGCTCCGCAGCCTCACAAAGGACAGGAACCTCGCACCCGCTCCCCTTCCCTCCCAGGCCCTGAGAATGGCGGGCACCTCGCACCCTCTCCTTTCCTCCCAGGCCCCAAGGAAGGCAGGCGCCTCAAACCTGCTCTCTTCCTTCCCGAGCCCCGAGAAGGCAGGCACCTCACACCCCCTCCTCTGCCCTCCCGGTCCCCAAGAAAACGCAGGCGCCTCACACCAGCTTCTCTTCCCTCCTCGCCCGCCATTCCCGGGGTCATTCGCGTCCTTCCACGCCTCCACGCCTGCTGAGGGACAGTGTGCACTGCAGTGTAGTTTTCTATATATTAATTCACGTGGTTAAACGATTTAGAAAAAAAGAAGATTGGCTGCCCTTCCTCCTAGTGGCTAATTTGAAGAGTGTCGTTCTAAATTTCAACAATTTTTTTTTTTTTTTTTTTTTTTTTTTTTTTGAGACGGAGTCTCACTCTGTAGCCCAGGCTGGAGTGCAGTGGCCAGATCTCAGCTCACTGCAAGCTCCGCCTCCCGGGTTCACGCCATTCTCCTGCCTCAGCCTCCCAAGTAGCTGGGACTACAGGCGCCTGCCACCTCGCCCGGCTAGTTTTTTGTATTTCTTAGTAGAGACGGGGTTTCACCGTGTTAGCCAGGATGGTCTCGATCTCCTGACCTCGTGATCCGCCCGTCTCGGCCTTCCAAAGTGCTGGGATTACAGGCTTGAGCCACCGCGCCCGGCCAATTTCAACAGTTTTATTGAGGAAACAGTAACTGTTGGAAGTCAGTATGATTATGCCAAGGTACATAAAAGAGGCTTTTCTCGCTTATTCCTTAGCCCCAGGTCCAGCCCTTCGAGAATCTATCCAGAATAAGCTGATCCTATAGTCATCTTCCCTCTCCTCTGCTTCCCTGGGCTATAACCAATTCTGCGTTCTTGTCTTTCTCCATTTGTTTTTTCAAGTTTTTATTATACTTTAAGTTCTGGGATACTATCATGTGCAGAACGTGGAGATTTGTTAAATACATATACACGTGTCATGGTGGTTTGCTGCACCCATCAACCCGTCATCTACATTAGGTGTTTCTCCTAATGCTTTCCCTTCCCCTGCCCCCCAACCCCAATAGGCCACGTTGTGTCATGTTCCCCTCTCTGTGCCCATATGTTCTCATTGTTCAAATCCCACTTATGAGTGAGAACATGCGGTATTTGGTTTTCTGTTCCAGTGTAAGTTTGCTGCGAATGATGGTTTCCAGCTTCATCCATGTCCCTGCCGGGGACATGAACTCATACTTTTTTATGGCTGCGTAGTATTCTATAGTGTATATGTGCCACATTTTCTTTATCCAGTCTGTTATTGATGGGCATTTGGGTTGGTTCCAAGTCTTTGCTGTTGTGAATAGTGCTGCAATAAACATACGGGTGCATTTGTCTTTATAGTAGAATGATTTATAATCCTTTGGGTATATACCCAGTAATGGGATTGCTGGGTCAAATGGTATTTCTAGTTCGAGATCCTGAGGGACAGTGTGCACTGCAGTGTAGTTTTCTGCAGTGTAGTTTTCTGAAGGGGTGTTGAAGGCAATTCCGTGAGGAATTGCCACACTGTCTTTCACAGTGCTTGAACTAATTTACACTCCAACCAACAGTGTAAAAGCATTCCTATTTCTCCACATCCTCTCCAGCATCTGTCGTTTCCTGACTTTTTAATGATCGCCATTCTAACTGGCGTGAGATGGTATCTTGTGGTTTTGATTTGCATTTCTTTAATGACCAGTGATAGTGAGCTTTTTTTCATGTTTGTTGGCCACATAAATATCTTTTTCTGATAAGTGCCTGTTCATATCCTTTGCCCACTTTTTGACAGTGTTGTTGTTTTTTTCTTGTAAATTTGTTTAAATTCCTTACAGATTCTGGATATTAGCCCTTTGTCAGATAGATGGATTGGAAAAAATTTCTCCCATTTGGTAGGTTGCCTGTTCACTCTGATGATAGTTTATTTTGCTATGCAGAAGCTCTTTAGTTTAATTAGATCCCATTTGTCAATTTTGGCTTTTGTTGCCATTGCTTTTGGTGTTTTAGTTATGAAGTCTTTGCCCATGCCTTTGTCCTGAATGGTATTGCCTAGGTTTTCTCCTAGGGTTTCTATGGTTTTAGGTCTTACGTTTAAGTCTTTAATCCATCTTGACCCTGACCTCTTTCAGAACTGAGTTAATTTTTGTGTAAGGTGTAAGGAAGGGGTCTACTTTCAGTTTTCTGCATATGGCTAGCCAGTTTTCCCAACACCATTTATTAAATAGGGAACCCTTTCCCCATTGCTAGTTTTTGTCAGGTTTCTCAAAGATGAGATGGTTGTAGATGTGTGGTGTTGTTTCTGAGGCCTCTGTTCTGTTTCATTGGTCTATATGTCTGTCTTGGTACCAGTACCACGCTGTTTCGGTTACTGTAACCTTGTAGTACAGTTTGAAGTTGGGTAGCGTGATGCCTCCAGCTTTGTTATTTTTGCTTAAGATTTTCTTGGCTATATGGGCTCTTTTTTGGTTCTGTATGAAATTTAAAGTGGATATTTCTAATTCTGTGAAGAAAATCAATGGTAGCTTGATTGTAATAGCATTGAATCTGTAAATTCTTTGGGCAGTATGGCCGTTTTCACGATATTGATTCTTCCTATCCATGAGCATGGAATGTTCTTCCATTTGTTTGTGTCCTCTCTTACTTCCTTGAGTAGTGGTTTGTAGTTCTTATTTCCTTGAGCAGTGGTTTGTAGTTCTCCTTGAAGAGGTCCTTCACATCTCTTGTAAATTGTATTCCTAGGTATTTTATTCTCTTGGTAGCAATTGTGAATGGGAGTTCACTCAAGATTTGGTACTCTATTTGTCTATTATTGGTGTATAGGAATCCTTGTGATTTTTGCACATGGATTTTGTATCCTGAGACTTCACTGAAGTTTAAGGAGTTTTTGGGCTGAGACGATGGGGTTTTCTAAATGTGGAATCATGTCATCTGCAAACAGAGACAATTTAACTTCCTCTCTTCCTATTTGAATACCCTTTATTTCTTTCTCTTGCCTGATTGTGCTGGCCAGAACTTCCAATACTGTGTTGAATAGGAGTGGTGAGAGAGAGCATCCTTGTCTTGTGCCAGTTTTCAAAGGGAATCCTTCTAGCTTTTGCCCATTCAGTAGGATATTAGCTGTGGGTTTGTCATAAATAACTCTTATTATTTTGAGATACATTCCATTAATACTTAGTTTATTGAGAGGTTTTAGCCCGAAGGGGTGTTGAATTTTATCGAAGGCCTTTTCTGCATCTATTGAGATAATTATGTGGTTTTTGTCATTGGTTCTTTTTATGTGATGGATTATGTTTATTGATTGTCATAAATAACTCTTATTATTTTGAGATATGTTCCATCAATACTTAGTTTATTGAGAGTTTTTAGCACGAAGGGGTGTTGAATTTTATTGAAGGCCTTTTCTGCATCGCTTGAGATAATCATGTGGTTTTTGTCATTGGTTCTTTTTATGTGACAGATTACATTTATTGATTTGTGTATATTGAACCAGCCTTGCATCCTTGGAATGAAGTTGACTTGATCGTGGTCAATAAGCTTTTTGATGTGCTGCTGGGTTTGGTTTGCCAGTATTTTATTGAGGATTTTTGCATTGATGTTCATTAGGAATATTGGCCTGAAATTTTCTTTTTTTGTTGTGTCTCTGCTAGGGTTTTGCATCAGGATGATACTGGCCTCATAAAATGAATTAGGGAGGAGTCCTTCTTTTTCATTGTTTGGAATAGTTTCAGAAGGAATGGTACCAGCTCTTCTTTGTACCTCTGGTAGAATTCGTCTGTGAATCGGTCTGGTGCTGGACTTTTTTTGTTGTTGTTGATAGGCTATTAATTACTGCCTCAATTTCAGAACTCATTATTGGTCTATTCAGAGATTTGACTTCTTCCTGGTTTAGTCTTGGGAGGGTGTATGTGTCCAGGAATTTATTCATTTCATATGGATTTCCTAGTTTACTTGCATAGAGGTGTTTATGGTATTCTCTGATGATTTCTGTGGGATCAGTGGTGATACTCCTCTATCATTTTTTGTTGTGTCTATTTGATTCTTCTTTGTTGTGTCTATTTGATTCTTGTTAGTCTGGCTAGTGGTCTGTCTAATTTGTTAATCTTTAAAAAAACAACTGCTAAATTTATTGATTTTTTGAAGTTTTTTTTTTTGTCTGTATCTCCTTCAGCTCTGTTCTGATCTTAGTTATTTCTTGCCTTCTGCTAGCTTTTGAATGTGTTTGCTCTTGCTTCTCTAGTTCTTTTAATTTTGATGTTAGGGTGTCGATTTTAGATCTTTCTCGCTTTCTCTTGTGGGCATTTAGTGCTATACATTTCCCTCTAAACACTGGTTTAGCCGTGTCCCAGAGATTATGGTACATTGTGTCTTTGTTTCCATTGGTTTCAGAAAAGAAGATCTTTATTTCTGCCTTAATTTTGTTATTTACCCAGTAATCGTTCAGAAGCAGGTTTTTCAGTTTCCATGTAGTTGTGCATTTTTGAGTGAGTTTCTTATTCCTGGGTTCTAATTTGGTTGCATTGTGGTCTAAGAGACTGTTTGCTATGATTTCCATTCATTTGCATTTGCTGAGGAGTGTTTTACTTCCAATTATGTAGTCAATTTTAGAATAAGTGAGTGCTATGTGGTGCTCAGAAAAATGTATATTCTGTTGATTTCAGGTGGGGAGCTCTGTAGATGTCTATTAAGTCCACTTGGTCCAGGGCTGAGTTCAAGTTCTGAATATCCTTGTTTCGTTTCTGTCTTGATGATCTGCCTAATATTGACAATGGGGTGTTAAAGTCTCCCACTATTACTGTGTGGGAGTCTAAATCTCTTTTTAGGTCTCTGAGAACTTGCTTTATCAATCTGGGTGCCCATGTCTTGGATGCATATATATACTTAGGGTAGTTAGCTCTTCTTGTTGAATTGATCCCTTTACCATTATGTAATTGCCTTCTTTGTCTCTTTTGATGTTTGTTGGTTTAAAGTGTGTTTTATCAGAGACTAGGATTGCAACCCCTGCTTTTTTTTGCTCTCCATTTGCTTGGTAAATATTCCTCCACTCCTTTATTTTGAGCCTATGTGTGCCTTTGCACATGAGATGGGTCTCCTGAATACAGCACACTGATGGGTCTTGACTCTATCCAATTTGCTAATCTTTGTCTTTTAATTGGGGCATTTAGCCCATTTACATTTAAGGTTAATATTGCTATGTGAGAATTTGATCCTGTCATTATGCTAGCTGGTTATTTTGCCTGTTAGTTGGTGCAGTATCTTCATCATGTCGATGGTCTTTACATTTTGGTATGTTTTTGCAATAGCTGGTACTGGTTTTTCCTTTCCATATTTAGTGGTTCCTCAGGAACTCTTGTAAGGCAGACCTGGTGGTGACAGAATCTCTTAGCATTTTCTGGTCTGTAAAGGATTTTATTTCTCCTTTGCTTATGAACCTTCATTTAACTGGATATGAAATTCTGGGTTGAAAATTATTTTCTTTAAGAATGTTGAAAATGGAGGTTCCAAGATGGCCGAATAGGAACAGCTCCAGTCTGCAGCTCCCAGCGTGAGTGATGCAGAAGGTGGGTGATTTCTGCATTTCCAACTGAGGTACCACGTTAATCTCACAGGGGCTTGTCAGACAGTGGGGGCAGCCCATGGAGCGGGGCAGTGAATCGCGTCACCCAGGAAGTGCAAGGGGTTGGGGAATTCCCTTTCCTAGCAAAGGGAAGCCATGACAGATGGTACCTAGAAAATCAGGACACTCCAACCCTAATACTGCGCTTTTCCAAAGGCCTTAGCAAATGGCACACCAGGAGATTATATCCTGCGCCTGGCTCGGAGGGTCCCACGCCCACAGAGCCGTGCACACTGCTAGCACAGCAGTCTGAGATCAAACTGTGAGGCGGCAGGGAGGCTGGTGGAGGGGCGTCCACCATTGCTGAGGCTTGAGTAGGTAAACAAAGCGGCCTGGAAGCTCAAACACATAATAACATTAACCTTAAATGTAAATGGGCTAAATGCTCCAATTAAAAGACACAGACTGGCAAATTGGATAAAGAGTCAAGACCCACCAGTGTGCTATATTTAGGAGACCCATCTCACATGCAGAGACACACATAGGCTCAAAATAAAGGGATGGAGGAAGATCTACTAAGCAAATGGAAAACAAAACAAAACAAAAAAAGCAGGGGTTGCAATCCTAGTCTCTGATAAAACAGACTTTAAACCAACAAGGATCAGAAGAGACAAAGAAGGCCATTACATAATGGTAAAGGGATCAATTCAACAAGAAGAGCTACCTATCCTAAATATATATGCACCCAATACAGGAGCACCCAGATTCATAAAGCAAGTCCTTAGAGACCTACAAAGAGACTTAGACTCCTACACAATAATAATGGGAGACTTTAACACCCCACTGTCAACATTAGACAGATCAACGAGACAGAAAGTAAACAAGGATATGCAGGAATTGAACTCAGCTCTGCACCAAGTGGACGTAATAGACATCTACAGAACTCTCCACCCCAAATCAACAGAATATACATTCTTCTCAGCAATACATCACATTTATTCCAAAATTGACGACATAGTTGGAAGTAAAGCACTCCTCAGCAAATGTAAAAGAACAGAAATGATAACAAACTATCTCTCAGACCACAGTACAATCAAACTAGAACTCAGGATTAAGAAACTCACTAAAAACCGCTCAACTACATGGAAACTGAACAACATAACGAAAAGAAGACAGAAATAAAGATGTTCTTTGAAACCAATGAGAACAAAGACACAACATACCAGAATCTCTGGGACACATTTAAAGCAGTATGTAGAGGGAAATTTATAGCACTAAATGCCCACAAGAGAAAGAAGGAAAGATTTAAATTGACACCCTAACATCACAATTAAAAGAACTAGAGAAGCAAGAGCAAACACATTCAAAAGCTAGCAGAAGGGAAGAAATAGATCAGAGCAGAACTGAAGGAGATAGAGACACAAAAAACCCTTAAAAAAATCAGTGAATCAATGTTTGATTCAATGTTTGAAAAGATCAATAAAATTGATAGACCACTAGCAAGACTAATAAAGAAGGAAAGAAGAATCAAATAGATGCAATAAAAAATGTTAAGGGGGATATCACCACTGATCCCACAGAAATACAAACTACCGTCAGAGAATAGTATAAACACCTCTATGCAAATAAAATAGAAAATCTAGAAGAGATGGATACATTCCTGGACACCCTCCCAAGACTAAACCAGGAAGAAGTTGAATCCCTGAATAGACCAATAACAGGTTCTGAAATTGAGGCAGTGATTAATAGCCTACCAACCTAAAAAAAGTCCAGGTCCGGACAGATTCATAGCCGAATTCTACCAGAGGTGCAAAGAGGAGCTGGTACCATTCCTCCTGAAACTATTCCAGTCAATAGAAAAAGAGGGAATCCTCCCTAACTGATTTTATGAGGCCAACATCATCGTGATACCAAAGCCTGTCAGAGACACAACAACAACAAAAAAGAGAATTTTAGAACAGTATCCCTGATGAACATCGATGCAAAAATCCTCAATAAAATACTGGCAATCCGAATCCAGCAGCACATCAAAAAGCTTATCCACCAAGATCAAGTTGGCTTCATCCCTGGGATGCAAGGCTGGTTCAACATAGACAAATCACTAAATGTAATCTAGCATATAAACAGAACCAAAGACAAAAACCACATGATTATCTCAATAGATACAGAAAAGGCCTTTGATAAAATTCAACAGCCCTTCATGCTAAAAACTCTCGATAAATTAGGTATTGATGAGATGTATCTCAAAATAATAAGAGCTATTTATGACAGACCCATAGCCAATATCATACTGAATGGGCAAAAACTGGAAGCATTCCCTTTGAAAACTGGCACAGGACAGGGATGTCCTCTCTCACCACTCCTATTCAACATAGTGTTGGAAGTTCTGGCAAGGGCAATCAGGCAGGAGAAAGAAATAAAGGGTATTCAGTTAGGAAAAGAGGAAGTCAAATCGTCCCTGTTTGAAGATGACATGATTGTATATTTAGAAAACCCCATCATCTCAGCCTAAAAAGCTGATAAGCAACTTCAGCAAATTCTCAGGATACAAAATCAGTGTGCAAAAATCACAAGCATTCCTCTACACCAATAACAGACAAACAGCCAAATCCTGAGTGAACTCCCATTCACAATGGCTTCAAAGAGAATAAAATACCTAGGAATGCAACTTACAAGGGATGTGAAAGACCTCTTCCAGGAGAACTAGAAACCACTGCTGAACGAAATAAAAGAGGACACAAACAAATGGAAGAACATTCCTTGCTCATGGATAGCAAGAATCAATATCATGAAAATGGCCATACTGCCCAAGGTAATTTATAGATTCAGTGCCATCCCCATCAAGCTACCAATGACTTTCTTCACAGAATTGGAAAAAACTACTTTAAAGTTCATATGGAACCAAAAAAGAGCCCGCATTGCCAAGACAATCCTAAGCCAAAAGCACAAAGCTGGAGGCATCATGCTACCTGACTTCAAACTATACTACAAGGCTACAGTAACCAAAACAGCATGGTACCGGTACCAAAACAGGGATATGGACCAATGGAACAGAACAGAGCCTTCAGAAATAATACCACACATCTACAACCATCTGATATTTGACAAACCTGACAAAAACAAGAAATGGGGAAAAGATTCCCTATTTAATAACTGATGCTGGGAAAACTGGCTAGCCACATGTAGAAAGATGAAACTGGATCCCTTCTTTACACCTTATAGAAAAATTAATTCAAGATGGATTAAAGACTTAAATGTTAGGCCTAAAACCGTAAAAACCCTAGAAAAAAATCTAGGCAATACCATTCAGGATGTAGGCATGGGCAAGGGTAAGGACTTCATGACTAAAACACCAAAAGAAATGGCAACAAAAGCCAAAATTAAAAATGGGATCTAATTAAGCTAAAGAGCTTCTGCACAGCGAAAGAAACTAGCATCAGAGTGAACAGGCAACCCACAGAATGGGAGAAAATTTTTACAGTCTACCCATCTGACAAAGGGCTAATGTCCAGGATCTACAAAGAATTTAAACAAATTTACAAAAAAAATCAACCCCATCAAAAAGTGGGCAAAGGATATGAGCAGACGCTTCTCAAAAGAAGACATTTGTGCAGCCAACAGACACATGAAAAAATGTTCAGCATCACTGGCCATTAGAGAAATGTGAATCAAAACCACAATGAGATACCATCTCACACCAGTTAGAATGGTGATCATTAAAAAGTCAGGAAACAACAGGTGCTGGAGAGGATGTGGAGAAATAGGAATGCTTTTACAATGTTGGTGGGACTGTAAACTAATTCAACCATTGTGGCAGATGGTGTGACGATTCCTCAAGGATCTAGAACTAGAAATACCATTTGACCCAGCCATCCCATTACTGGGCATATACCCAAAGGATTATAAATCATGCTGCTATAAAGACACATGCACACTTATGTTTATTGCGGCACTATTCACAATAGCAAAAACTTGGAACCAACCCAAATGTCTGTCAATGATAGACTGGATTAAGAAAATGTGGTGCATATACACCATGGAATACTATATAGCCATAAAAAAGGATGAGTTCATGTCCTTTGTAGGGACATGGATGAAGGTGGAATCCATCATTCTCAGCAAACTATTGCAAGGACGGAAAACCAGACACCACATGTTCTCACTCATAGGTGGGAATTGAACAATGAGAACACTTGGACACAGGGTGGGGAACATCACACACTGTGGCCTGTTGTAGGGTAGGGGGAGGGGGGAGGGATAACATTAGGAGATATACCTAATGTGAATGACGAGTTAACGGGTGCAGCATACCAACATGGCACATGTGTACATATGTAACCTGCATGTTGTGCACATGTACCATAGAACTTAAAGTATAATTTAAAAAAAAAAAAGACTGTTGAATATTGACCCTCACTCTCTTCTGGCTTGTAGGGTTTCTGCAGAGAGATGTGCTTTTAGTCTGATGGCTTCTCTTTGTGGGTAACCTGACCTTTCTTTCTGGCTGCCCTTACCATTTTTTTCCTTCATTTCAAACTTGGTGAATCTGACAATTATGTGTCTTGAGGGGTTTGGAAAGTTCTCCTGGATAATAAATATCTTTAAGAGTGTTTTCCAATTTGGTTCCATTCTCCCCGTCATTTTCACGTATACCTCAAATGTAGATTTGACCTTTTCACATAGTCCCATATTTCTTTGAGGCTTTGTCTATTCCTTTAAATTTTTTTCTCTAATCTTGTCTTCACACTTTATTTCATTAAGTTAATCTTTAATCTCTGATATCCTTTCTTCTGCTTGATCAATTTGGCTATTGACACTTGTTTATTTTTCACGAAGTTCTCATGCTGTCGCTTCCAGCTTGATCAAGTCATGTATGTTCTTCTCTAAGCTGGTTATCGTAGTTAGCAGTTCCTGTAACCATTTATCAAGGTTCTTCGTTTCCTTGCATTGGGTTAGAATGTACTCCTTTAGCTCGGAGGAGTTTGTTTTTACCCCCTTTCTGAAGCCTACTTCTGTCAGTTCGTCAAACTCATTCTCCATCCAATTTTGTTCCCTTGCTGGCAAGGAGTTGTGATCTTTTGGAGGAGAAGACGCATTCTGGATTTTGGAATTTTCAGCCTTTTTGCCCTGGTGTTTCCTCATCTTTGTGGATTTGTCTATTTTTGGTCTTTGATGTTGATGATATTTGGATGGAGTTTTTGTGTGGGTGTCCTTTTTGTTGATGTTGGTGCTATTGCTTTCTGTTTGTTAGTTTTCCTTCTGATAGTCAGGCTTCTCTTCTGCAGGTCTGCTGGAGTTTGCTGGTCCACTCCAGACGCTGTTTGCCTGGGTATCACCAGTGGAGGCTGCAGAACAGCAAAAATTGCTGCCTGCTCTTTCCTCTGGAAGCTTTGTCCCGGAGGGGCACCTGCCAGATGCCAGCTGGAGCTCTCCTGTATGAGTTGTCTGTCAACCCCTGCTGGGAGATATCTCCCAGTCAGGAGGGACAGGGGTCAGGGACCCACTTGAGGAGGCAGTCTGTCCCTTAGCAGAGCTTGGGCGCTGTGCCGGGAGATACACTGTGCTCTTCAAAGCCACAGGCCGAACGTTTAAGTCTGCTGAAGCTGTGCCCACAGCTGCCCCTTCCTCCAGGTGCTCTGTCCCAGGGAGATGGGAGTTTTATCTATAAGCCCCTGACTGGGGGGATGCTGCCTTTCAGAGATGCCCTGCCCAGAGAGGCAGAATCTAGAGAGGCAGTCTGGCTACAGCCGCTTTGCTGTGCTGTGGTGGGTTCTGCACCATGTTTAAACTTCCCAGTGGCCTCTTTCTCCGTTTTACCTACCGCTGGTCATTGTCCCTTTTTATGAGGATCCTTAGCCATTAGACTGCATTCTGCTGGCCTGAGGTAGAGACAAATGCCACAGATCAATACAGGTTACCAGGGCTCAACTGAGGCCCTGAAAGGAGGCAACTCCAGCAGCAGTAAATATTAAATATTGACATAAATCTGAAATACAGATGCAGTTTTAGAACCAAGAGGTAGACAAAGGAAGAAATTAACAAGAAACTCTGGCTTTCTGGGACAAAGCCAAATTCAGAATAAAGGTAATCCTGATCTGAAGTTCCATAGCACAAAGCATTTCCCTCACAGTCACCTTATTCAGAAGTCTCTTAGAAGTCTGTGTGCATCTTCTGTTAATAGCCAGGTGCTTCTCTAGGGAGGTGGAGATGATTCTTGGACAAATGATTGTATTTAGCTTGACCTGATGTCTTGTGTGGTTGTGGCCTGAATTTTGCAGGTGGTCCCACGTAGTTTGAATCGTGGCTTTACCTAATAGCTTTGCATTATAGGCAAATCTACTTAGTGAATGAAGCTTCACTTTCTACAAAATGTGGTGTGCAAATAATTTATATCACAGGTGACTGTTGTATTAAGAAATTGTATAATGTAAAGTTGATACAAGGCATGGAGCTCAGTCCCTGAGGTAGAGTTAGCCATGAAATAAACTGCTTAGTGTGGCATGTGCTACCTTCCAAATTTCCCGTGCCACATTCTCCCATCTCTCACTGTCATTTAGCCACAGTGGCCCCTTTCTCGCTTTGGAAAGAGCCAAGTTCTTCCTCACTTAGGGCCTTTGCACTTGCAGTTCCCTCTTCCTGGGATGCAGCAGCTTCCTCCACCACTTTCACATGCCTGGCTCCTTCTCATTCTTCTAGTTCAGCGGGTATTTTCAAGCAGTGTTGTAAGGTGATTGAGAGCATGTGCTCTGGTTTCAAATTTTGGCTCTACCACTTACTGGCTCTGTGACCCTTGGGCAAGTTACTTCTCTGCATCCCAATTCATAAACTGTTCATTGCAGTAGTAATATCTATTTGACTAGGTTGTGAGGATAAATAAATTCGTATATATGTGTACATACACGCACATATTTAGCATTTGGAATGGTGCTCAGTGTGTAGTAAGGCTCTGTAGAAGTGATTGCTGTTATAAAATGTCACTACCTCGAAGAGACCTTCCTTGCCCAGGTCATCTAGCAGTCTCCCCCAGGCTGCTGTGATTATTGTCATATTTGGATATGTAATTACTGACATACTTGGGTTTATTTCTATTGTCTGTCTTCATGCTATTTATCCTGCTTGAAAAAAATGAATTGAAAAATGAATAGCCACTTTGTGAGATGGTATCATGAAATTGAACATATGTTTAACTGAAGTTCCAGAAAGGGGTTGAGGGAGAGGAGAGAAAAAATATTTGAAGAAAATTTAGCTGAAGTTTTGCCAAATTTGATCATAAACAGTAGTCCACAGCTCCTAGAAGTTCAGCTAATTCCAAGCAGGATAAACACAAAGGAGAATGTACATAAGCTCATCATGATCAAATCGCTGAAGACAAAGGTAAGGAAAATGAGGCAGGAGAATCGCTTGAGCCCGGGAGGTGGAGGTTGCAGTGATTGCACCACTGCACTACAGCCTGGGCAACCGAGCAAGACTCTGTCTCAAAACAAAAAACAAACAAAAAAGTAGCCACAGGGGTAACCCACACTGTACCAGATTGACAGTCAGCTTTTATCAGAAACAGTGGAGGCCAGAAGACAGTGCACTGATGTGTCAACAGCCCTGGAGGAAGAAAACCATCATCTGAGATTCTACACCCAGTGCAATTTTCTTTTTAAGTGAAGATACTATAAAAACATTGTCACATTTTTAAAAAAGCTAAGAAGGGTGTTATCAGAAAGCATGCAATATAAGAAATGCTAAAAGAAATATTTCAGGCTCCTGGAAACCATGACCTGTGGCTTTTATCCTATATGTAGTCTGCCTAACAGAATCTGATCACTGTAGGCACACATTTGTTTTTCTTTAAGTGTTCATTGAATATTTGCTAGCTGTGAGGCACAGTACCAAGGCTTTTAGCTGAGTCACTTCATATCCTTAGAACAGCCTGATAGCATAGGCACAGTGTTGTCCTCATTTCTCAGGTGAGGAAATGAAGACATGGAGAACACAGGCCATGACACAGTCTGTGGTGCCATCATCCTAGATTCTCCAGTGGAAAATTCTGCTTTAAAATATGAAGGCAAAACCAACACACTGTCAGAGCATCAGATAGAAAACAGCAACAACAAACTAAGACCGTATGTTACCAGACAACCCACAATATGAGAAATGCTAAAAGAAATACTTCAGCAGTGTGCTTCTGGGGAGTATAATGATATTGATGCACAACATGGATGCAGAAGGATTTCCAGTAAATTACAGGCACTGGAAGAAAGTATTGGGAGGATGAAGACTGGAGCTGAGCAATCCACAGCTTTCAAGGATCTGCTTACAGATTTGGGAAACTGTATTCCATTATCCACCCAACTATCTTTGCAGAGCTATCGTCATCACTGTCCCTCTCCCCTAGCCTCAGCCCAAATTCTACACGTAAAGCAATATTGGTGAGAGAACAAGCAGAGCCCATGAAACCAGGCTGCTGGGCTTGAAGTCTTGCTCTGCCACTTTATGACCAAGGCGTTTATAGAATGAATGCAAAGTTGGCTTAACATTTAAAAACAGGCCAGTGCAGTTCATCACAGTAAGAGAATAAAGAAGAAAAATCACCTGATCATCTGAATAGACGCAAAAAAGTATTTGACCAAATTTCAACAAACCATAGAAAATTAGTTGTATCTATGAAGAACCTATAGCTAACATCATTCTTAATCATAAAATACTGAACGTTTTGCCCTAAGATCATGAACAAAGCAAGGATGTCTGTGCATATGACTTTTATGCAGTGTTGTACCAAAGGGTCTAGTCAGTGTAACAAGCATTAAAAAGAAATGAAAGTCATAGAGATTGTAAAAGATGAAGTAAAATTGTCTTTATTCTCAAAAGGCATGATTGGATATACAGGAACTTCTAAGAAATCTACTTCAAAAAACCTTCCCAGAACTAGGTGAATATAGCAAGACCACAGAATTTAAGGTGAACATATAAACTTAATATATGGAAATACAGCTGCATAATTTATACAAAATTGAAATAATGCGGTAGCATAAAAACCCTCACAATATATGAGAGTAAACGCCAGCTAGAGTAGTAACAGTACACTTGCTATGCTCATAATATACATGCACCTGCACCACGCACACACAGAATCATGAAGGCAGCAGCCTGGGCAAGGTGACTGTAAATAAGTGGCACTTATTTTTATGTTCCTCAACTCTATCCTGTCTGAATGTGCCTCAATCTTCAATCTTTTTCAATCCAAGGCTTATTGGGCTGGGAGATTAAGTGAGGCCCAGGAGTTGATATAGCAGCAATGAAGTCTTTGGGACCTTCCCTGAGTCATTTTAGTGGTACAGAAAGGGAACAGCCTGATTAGAGTGATTTCACAAAACAGGAGAAGAGGAAATGAAGATTAGCAGTGAGGAAACTCTTCAGAGTTTTAAGGTAAAGAGGGTAGAAAAACTGGGCCATAGTTGGAAGAGAATGTGGGCTAAAGCCAAACTTTTAATTTTTTTCTAAGATGGGAGAAGTTTGTGTCTTGATGGGAATGATCCTAGTAGAGGTGGAGAACTGTTGGGGTGATGTCCATTTGTGAGCGAGAGGGTGTTCACAAATGCAAGAAGGTTGGCCTTAGTATGGATGAAGACTCTGTGCTCCCCAGTGACAAGGTCCAGGGCTATAGGCACAGGCAGGCTGGTGGGTGTGGAGGCGGATTCCCTTTGCATTGCTTATATTTTCTCATGGAATAAGAAACAAAGAAATAGGGGTGTTGGAGGTTTAAAGGGAGAGAAGTTGAGAGGTTGTTGCAAAACAGCAGGAGAAAGCCATGAACTAGGTAAATATGGTAGGACGTTGGGCCACATGAGGGCCCCTTGAAGTTAAAGTGAGACCAGGCAGCATGGTTATGTAATTCTCTCCAGCTGTTCACAGCTGAATGGGAACAGGTGGAGTAGGCAAAGCATTAGGCTTAGCCAGGGGCTGTGGTTTTGCCAGATAAGTAAGAGGAATGGAGACAGAAGCAAGGGTGTGATTATATTAGAGCCATGGAAAGGAAGTTTGATAAGGGGGAGAATAACAGGGATAAAAGGTGAGTGGGAAAAGGTGGTAGGAGTCCTAGAGTGTAGGTCTTCTGGGTTCTAAAGAGTTGTGATAATAACCCGATGCTTGGTGTCTGTAGTCCTTCAGGGTTGTATACCAAGTGGTTTGGGTTTATTTGCATAATAAAACTATGAGGTACTCAGGGTGGTGGTGGTGATTCCAGTAGCTGAGACAAGCTCCAAAGAGGTAAATGGCTTACTGGAAAGTCACACCTGGAGCCAGTGGAGAAGCATAGACTCATCCACAGTTCTCTACCATGGGTAGTCTTTTATCCCTGTATGTGGTGTCTGCTCATGGATCACTCAGTCTTGTTGAAGAGATGGAAGAAGAGAGCCTGAGAGAAAATGTAATCATGCATTCAATTCTATGGGGTGGAGTAGTGTAAGGAGTTTATCTGATCACTAATACATACTGAGCACTTAACATGTACAAGACACTATTATAAGTACTAGGGATGCAGCAGTGAACAAGATGGAAAAAAAGCCTCTCAGTGCTTTGGGAGGCAGCAGCAGGAGGATCACATGAGGCCAGGAGTTCAGGATGAGCGTAGGCAACATAGCGAGACCCCATCTCTGCAGAAAAATATATTAAAGAATTAGCTAGGTATGGTGGCGTGTGCTCTAGTCCCAGCTACTTAGGAGGCTGAAGTGGGAGGATTACCTAAGCTCGGGAATTAGAGGGTGCAGTGAGCTGTGACTGTGCCACCACTGCACTCCAGCCTGAGTGACAGAGTAAGACTGTGTCCCTTAAAAAAGAAGCATCCTATCGGCCGGGCGCGGTGGCTCAAGCCTGTAATCCCAGCACTTTGGGAGGCCGAGACGGGCGGATCACGAGGTCAGGAGATCGAGACCATCCTGGCTAATATGGTGAAACCCCGTCTCTACTAAAAATACAAAAAACTAGCCGGGCGAGGTGGTGGGCGCCTGTAGTCCCAGCTACTCGGGAGGCTGAGGCAGGAGAATGGCGTAAACCCGGGAGGCGGAGCTTGCAGTGAGCTAGATCCGGCCACTGCACTCCAGCCTGGGTGACAAAGCGAGACTCCGTCTCAAAAAAAAAAAAAAAAAAAAAAAAAAGAAGCATCCTGAAGTCCTGTGCTTGGGAGAAGTTTTAGAAGGGTTTTTCTGTGACTCTTCTAAAGCATCATGATATGGTAAAAAGCACATTTTACTAAAAGTTGGGAAACATGTTTTTCTGCTACTTGTTTACTGCTAATACTTCTGCTTCTGACACTGTTGCTTCAACTCACCATGCTTAGTGGAGGTCCCCATCTATAAACTAAGATGTTGTGGCTTTGAGAGTTCTGCTCTGTCTAAAAGTGCTATGCACTGAGGTCAGTGTTCTAGCCTAATGACATTGTTGCTATAAAGTGTTCTCACCCAACCTCCTGCTCTAAAGTGTGGAAATGCACGTTATTTTGTAGTGATGAGACTCTGTTGACATGGTGAGATGCTGCGGTAAAATGCATTCAAAGTCACTCTCCACCTTTGAAACTCTGGGGAAATCCGAAAGGGAGACATAGGCTGAGTGCAGGTCCAAGTCCCGTCCTCAACTTAGTGATGTCTTAGATCTGTTAAAAGCTTGGTAATAACAAATGAATGTTTCCCCTCTTCTTACTCCTTCCTGGTGGGATTTAGGCCTGGAGGAAACGCTGGTTTATCCTGCGGAGGGGCCAGACTAGCAGTGACCCAGATGTTCTGGAATACTACAAGAATGATGGCTCCAAGAATCCCCTGCGCACCATCAACCTGAACCTCTGTGAGCAGCTGGATGTTGGTGTGACTCTGAACTTCAACAAGAAGGAGATTCAGAAGGGCTACATGTTTGACATCAAGACCAGTGAGCGTACCTTTTACCTGGTGGCTGAGACCAGGGAGGACATGAACGAGTGGGTCCAGAGCATCTGTCAGATCTGTGGCTTCAGGCAGGTTGAGGAAAGCACAGGTATGGGAGCACACACAGCCCTGTCTCAGGAGGGGCTAGATGAGGCCCTCTGATCTCCAGCAAGGAGGGCAGCTCTAGCTGCCAACACTGCCAAGAAGTGTTGGGCTCGTGATGAAGCTAAAGGCGTTTTGGGTGTTTCTTCTGATACCTGGATATCAGTACCATCCTCAGTCCTCCACCTCTCCCCCTTCCCTGAGCTCTCAGCACCTTTGCCCTGTCGCCTCTCAGCACCTTTGCCCTGTCGCCTCTCAGCACCTTTGCCCTGTCGCCTCTCAGCCACCCCTAGGGAAGACCTCTCCTTCGCCCTCTACTGGTCCATCTCTGGCTGTTCTGGCCCACCTACCTCAGACCGCCTGGCACAGTTGCACTTGACCCTTGGTGGGTTTGTTTAGGGGTGCTTTGTGAATCTTACTGATTTATAATCACTTAGGAGGGGACAGGTGAAAGGAGCAAATACAGAGTTATGCTTGGGTTTTAATAACCTTCACAAAAGAGTAGTTCAGCTTTTAAAAATGAGTTTTAAGTTGCAGAAATGCTCCTTCACATGTGTTCGGGCTCATCCTCTACTCACCAGGAAGGTTAAGGAGCAGGCTTTTTTCTTTTTTTTTTTTCTGAGGCAGGTATATGGTCTAAATTGGTCATTCTTGAACCTGGTTGCACATCAGAATTGAGGGACATTTTTAAAATGTTGATGCCAAGGACCTGTGCCAAGTGAGTTACCTAGAAATCTTTGAGTGGTGGACCCAGGCATTAGTGTCTTTTGGAAGCTCCACTCTTTCCCACTTTTTTGGGAGGGTAAAATTGAAAAGAAAAGCTTCATTTTGAGTAGCAAGGGTCTAGGGCTCAGCAGATACTTCCTGTACATATTTTAGATTTTGAAGGTCACATATAGTCTCTATTTTATATTCCTGTTTTTTTAAAATGTTACAATCCTTTGAAAATGTAAAAACCATTCTTAGCTCATCAGCATCAGGATAACCTGGGAACTTGTTAGACCTGTACATTCTTGTAAGAATGTCAGTAAGTAATTCATTCTTGTAAGTCAGTCTGCACCCCAGTCCAGACTTACTGAATCAGAAACTCTGGGACGAAACACAGCAGTCTGATTTTAAGAACTCTTCAGGCAACGTTTATTGTCAGAACTGCTTTGAAAGGATGTTTCTGGAGCTATAGGTCTTTTGAGAGAGCTGATCGGTTTTATAGCCATGACTTGGTGCTGATAGACCCCCAGGTCTGCATATAAATGGACTCTGGGTCATGGATAGGACTCTACTGCCTGAGTGCTAGACAGGGGCTGTGGAGGTGAGGGTGGGTCACTCTTTCATCCTCACAGCCCACACATACAACTGGGGGCATGAAGGATGCTTGGGGTGACAGGACAGGGTGAGTGGGTTGTGGAAAAGTGGCCTTTCCTACCAGACTGAGGTGCCTGGACTTTATTGGGAGGGCAATGAGGAGCAGTGACTGTCACCAGGGGAGTAGTTCCTTACTATGCTACATCCTTTGTTTGATCAACACATACTGGTTGTATCACACAGTGGGCTTGATTCTGAGAACAAAACCGTTTCAAAAGAGATGAAATCTCTGCCCTCACTGAGTTTCGAGCTGAATGTATGGGGCGATGAGAGAAAGGTTGGTGTTTTACAAGAATTCCATTTGAAACACGAGCAATTACTGGCAAGAAACTGGTTGAAGAAATAGACAGAAATATGGTTTTAGAAAGAGAGAGAATGCTTTGTGAGTCATCTTAAGGATGCAGGGCACTGTGGAAGAGCTTTCCATGAGCAATGCCGTAAAGACAGGACATGGTTGGTGAGAAACAGTGAAGAGTCATAGTGATGCCTGGGCTCTGGCTTGGAGAGTGGAGTGGACAGTCATGCTGATGTGCCTCACCTAGAGGGAACACAGGCATGCAAGGGGCTCACTTGGAGCATTGGGGACACCTGCTTTTGGGGTGTCTGCCTTGCAGCAGGGAGCCCCAGAAAGGCCTGAGCTGCAGGTTCAGATTTTAGCGTTGCCATCACTTAGGCGGTACCAGGGGCTGTGGGAGGACAGGATCATCCTGCAGTATCCAGAGTCAGGGTGAGGCTGAGGAGGGTCTAGAGCGGAATCCTGAAGAATAGCTCCATTGAAGGCAGAGGAAGCAGATCCAACAAGATGGCAGGAGCAGAGGCTCGGCAGAGCTTCCTGTTGCACCCTCCCTGGGCAGCAGCTGCGTTCATCCTTGGTGCCGTGGCTGCTTGGCCCCCTAGCATAGACTCTTTCTCCTCCACTGGTAGAGCATTCATCTTGCAGGTCTTTTGGAGCTGCAAGGCCATTGATTCTGTTAGCAGACATCCCACTCACCAGGAGACCTGCATGGGAGCTCATCTTGGAGTGCACATAGCTATCAATAGAGCCATCTTTCCCAGAGCCCTGTCAGATGTTTCTGTTGCTCACTGGCAGAACTTGTCTTGCCCAGCATCAGAAACAGCTGGAGAGCAGCAGACACTCAGGGGCATTAGCCAGCTGGGGTTCCTGCTACAGGCCATGAGGTGGCACAGCCAGAAATAGGCCAGATATCAGGGAGGCAGAAAGAGAACTCTGTCCCCTCTGATATGACTTGAAGAACGCTTAGAAGGCCACCATCAACACCACCCAAACATAACCCCACTAGCGATCACATCATTTAAAATTACACCTGTAGACCTTCATTTCTTTTGAACAAGTTTTGCTGTTGGGATTTTTTATTGCTGAAAGTATGTTTTTATTTATTCTGCAAACACAAACTAAAAACTATCTATGTAACCGGCCTCTATTAGGTGAATGCTTGGGCCATGGAGGTAACAGCATCAGTTGCGGTTCTCAAAAACCCATGGACTGGGCAAGGAAGTGCCTATGATGGGATGGGAACATGCATATAATGGGAACATGGGCCAAGTGCTGTGACACCCAGAAGAAAGCTGGTCCAGGAAGTTTCAGAGAGAATATGATATTTGAGCAGGGCTTAAAGTCTGCATGTGAGTTTGAGTAGAAGTGAAATCCAGGCAGAAGGAACAGCATAAGCCAAAGCAAAGAAGCCTGAAAGAGGCTGGTGTGTGCAGGATGACCAATGCTACCATATACCTTGGTTGTGGGTGTAGGAAAGCAGGAAACAGGTCAGACTGCGAAAGGCCTTGTAGGTTCTGTTGAGGAGTGTGGACAGGTCCTAGGGAGCAAGCCAGATGAACAGTGTGCTGGGCTTGGGGTGCAGCAAAGTACCACCTGTCCATGATACCTGTCTTCCTTGCCAACACATCAGGAGTCTGAGATGCTGTGGAAGGACAGGCAGGAAAGCGGGGTTTCCAAGAATGCGGCTTCAGTTGGCAAGCCTCACTTGACCCAGACAGCCTTAGCTTTGAGGGAGGCCATGATAGAGGAGCCACCGTGGAGCAGGGAGGTGGTGGCACTCACCACTGCAAGGGCTGTCTTGCCTGGGAGCCTGGACCACACTCCTGGACTGTGGGGAGTCACACCATCTGGGAGTGGCACAGTCATGGCCCAGGGCACTATGAGGCTTCCAGGCTGCTGTAGGGTGGGAAAGAGGCAGAGCGTCTGCTCCTCAGCCAGGATAGCCAGGAGGCCCCAGCCCTCCTCTGGGAGGACACAGGGGCGGGCATGTGGGAGGAAGGGTGCTGGGGCTGGATTATCGCCTCTGCCTGCATGTGTTTCTGCCTCTAGCAGCCCACTTTAGGACAAGGATGCCTTTCCTTCCTGTTTCATTCACAGGCTCCCTGGGAAACATTTCCTCAGCCAGTCACGGCCCCTGCTCTTCTGCAGCTGAGCCCAGCCGCTCCCATCAGCACCTCCCCCAAGAACGAGAACCTGCATCTGAACCCCCTGTGTCTCACCATGTGCCGCCCATCTGGCCCATCCTTGCACCTCGGGGGTGTCTCTGCTCGCACCAGCACGCCAGCCAGAAAGCAGGACATGTAAGGTAGGGGACCACTACAGCCAGTGCGGGGAGTGACCCCCACAAGGTCTTGTTCTTTTCAGTCCCTGATTTTTTTTAAATTTCAAAGAGAAGGACATAAAATATTGTATCTTTCAGGTTAGCAAACATACATAACAAAATTTAATTTTTTGTTTATGTAGCCTTCACATTTTATTGGTTTTATTTATGTTGCTACAAAGTGATAATTGGATTCCTAAGAAACCTACCATTATAGAAAATCATGCCATGAAAATTTTGTTTGATTTTGGGGAAAAAAGGATTAGTGGCTAGAGTTTCAGAACTGTAAATAACAAAGTCAGTTTATGTGTTGGCCTTAAGAGGACAGCTATGAAACCTTAAGATTGATGAACAGATCCACAGCTCAGTTGAATTCTAAGCTGTGCTGCTCCCCAGTAGCTGCAGTCATGGCTATTTAAATTTAAACTAATTAAAATTAAATTAAATTTCGAGTTCAGTTTCTCAGTTATAGTAGCCAGCAAAGTGACTAGCAAAGATAGGCAGCATGTCCATCACCACAGATGGTTTCACAAGGGACTCCTTGCTCTGGAACCATGACCTCTGCTTCTCTGACACCACTGGATGTCTCACAGGGGCAGAGCCTGCACCAGTTTTATCACCTGTAATTCCCAGTGTAAGGGCCGGCAAATGTGCAGAGGGGATGGGCTTGACCAGAGCTGGTACTCAGTTGCCACCATGGCACACAGATCACAGTCATATTCCTTGATTTGTTAGTTTAGAAATACCTAAATCATGCTGTGAAAATGAAGGCAGACAGATAAATGCCTGTGTTAATAGATTACTTCATGACATCTCCGAGAATATTTTCGTACATAATCTCACTGGAACCAGTCAAACATATGAGAGATAGCTAGAAAGATCATTTATGTCCATTTTATAGGTGAAGCAGCTGAGGCTCACAGCTATCAAATGGTAGAGGAGGGACTAGAACCCAGGTGCCCTCACATCTGTCCTGAACTCTTTGTCTCACACTTTGCTGCACTCCTGGTTTTCTAATTCTTTTTCTGTAACACAGCAGGGGCTCCAACACTCAATCTGAAGGCTGGTTCCATCAGCCATTTTCCTGAAGCAACGCTATTCCTTCATTTGTGAACTTTCAGCAGTTCCACCTTCATCAACTGATACATGAAGATCTGTGTTCTAGAAAGATAAAAGAATTAACCAAGATCAGTGAACTAGTTAGTGGCAGAACCACACCAGTACCTGCCTCTCCTGAGTCCCAGACCAGGGACAGGCAGTACAGTGCAATGGAAAGCATGGCACAGGTTTGGCATCAGCCAGATATGGCTTCAAATTCAGGTTCTGCCACTTTTCTTGTTATCTTAGGCCACTTATTTAACCTCTTTGACCTTCAACTTCCTTATCTTCAGAATGGAAATGACTAACTCAAGGGCGGATGGGTGTAAGGTGGCAGAACACACATGAGGTGCACAGTGGCAGAAGCTCAGTCCATGTTACCTGTGGTTCTCTCTGTGCCCATTTCCCTCTACTGCATGTATGAATGCCTGGACAGAGAGAAGGGAGGTCTTACAGTCATTCTTGTAAAAGACACAGTGCTTCGTGTTGGTGCCCTTCACGCTTTCACATGCACATAGAACACTTAGTGAGCTTGCTGAGATGCTTGTTTTCATCAGTGAACCTTGCTGACACGGACTGAGGTTACCAGTGCAGCTCATCTGCAGGACACACTTTATGTAGAAGGCTTGGTATACTAACAGCCACTACCACCTGTACTCCAGTGACACAGCTGAAGCAAAAGGAGACAGACACATAAATGTCTCTGCCTGCATGAGCAGTGAGGGTCCACTTTCTGCATTCCTTCCTCCTCTGTGAAATTCCTGTTAGTCTTACCAGCAGGAGTTGGTTTCTTTGAATCACCACAGCAGTTTTTTATGTTCTCTCTCCCAGCATTTGGGGCTGTCTGCCTCATGTTAATGGATTTCCATGTTAAGATGTTCTGGATGTTATGGAGGTTGTGTTACGGATTTCCGTGTTAAGATGCTCTGAGGACACAAGGCAAGGCATGTAGTACGTCTGCATCAGTACATGATCAGTGTTTGATGGTCGTGTGCTGTAGTGAGATGGCACAGTGGAGGAGAAAGAACTGTCTACGGCTTGGGAACAGCACTGCCACAGGCCCTTGGCCAGGCTGTGCTGTCTTCTCTCTTTGTTTTCGCTTGTGTGGATGAGGGAGTGAGAGGGCAATGAGCAATATTTCAGGGTAGTTTCTTCAGAAAAGTTCAAACACTGTTTGCCAGATTGCAAGGGGAGATGGAAAATGGGAAGGAAGCTTTCTTAAGTCCTGAAAGATGATATTGTTTCTAATGGTAGTGGCATAGCTTGCATCATACTAAATTACTGAACAGTTAGAAACTGAGACATTAAAAAACAACTGTTTGAAGGCACTGAAGAACAATTAAAACTCTGGCAGGAACTGGAACAGATTTGACTCTTGAAAGAACTGAGATTCAATTTCTGTGGCTTTTCCTAGAACAGATCCCAGATATTCAGTGTGTGATGAAAAATTACTAGCCGTATGAGTAAATGGTAACAGTTGACCCACAGTTTAGAGAACTCAGTACATAGAAACAAACCAGAATAGACCCAGATTTTGGAGCTAGCCTACAAAGACTTTAAAATAAGTATGTTAACTTTTTAAATCTATGGGCAAAAAATGTACATAATGGGTGAAGAGATGATGGATTTTGGGAGAGATACAGGGACTCTGGAAAAGGACTTAGAAATTCCAGCTCCACTGTGGTGGCAGACCCACTGCAGGATATCCTTCCCAGATCACAGATTAAAACTCTGGACACATACAAAGTATGATTACCCAAAGACCCTGGGAAGTAAATGAAAGGAGGCAGAGAGTGGACTGGAGAAAAACTTGGAGCAGTGAATATGCAGAGGTCAATTTTCTGTCTTCCATGGATTTGCCTCCAGGGTGCGCCCACACAAAGCAACACAGTGGGGCCAGTGGTTAGAACTTTCCTGGAAACCCCGTCTTTCTAGGTAGAGGAACCAGAAAAGAGCCCAGTGGAGCTGGAAAGGATTCTAGAGCAGAGTGAGCTGGAGAAGGGATCTGCTAATTCTGAGCATGAAACCACCAAAGTCTTATGCTCACCTTGAGCTAGACATGTGTGGAAAGTCCCAAAACACTGTAACAGAGCTATATGAACTGAGCACAGCTTGGAACTACCACACGTAGGAGAGATGGAACTTGCAGTCTCAACCTAACCAGCTTGATTTTCTGCAGAATCCAAAACATCAACATTCTCCCAAGGATTATGGCAACCCACAGTCTACACAAAACACAACATGCACAACATTCAGGATGCTATTCACAATTTCTCAGCTTACGGAGAACCAGTAGAATGTAACCAGTTCTAATTGGAAGACATAGATGTGAACCTCAAGATAATACAGATGTTGGATATCTATTCAGCAGTGAGATTGCCGGATCACACGGTAGTTCTGGTTTTAGTTTTTTGAGGAACCTTCATACTGTTTTCCATAGTGGCTGTGCTAATTTACATTCCTACAAGGAATATATAGAGTGTTCCCATTTCTCCATGCCCTTGCCAGCATTTGTTATTATCTTTTTGATAATAGCCATTTTAACTGGGGGAGATGATATCTCATTGTGGTTTTGATTTGCATTTTTCTAATGACTAGTGATGTTGATAATTTTTTCATTTACCTGTTGGCCATTTGGATGTCTTCTTTGAAGAAATGTCTGTCCAGATCTTTTGTCCATTTTGTAATCTGATTATTTGATTTTTTGTCCATTGAGTTGTTTGAGTTCCTTATATATTCTATTAATTTCTTATTGGATGAATAGTTTGAAAATACTTTCTCCGATTGCATAGATTGTCTCTTCACTTTGTTAATTTTTCCCTTTGCTGTATAGAAGCTTTTTAGCTTGATATAATCCCATTTGTAGTTTTTGCTTTGATTACTTGTGCATTTGAGGTCTTACGCAAGAACGTTTTTAAAGGCTAGACCAGTGTTTTGAAGTGTTTTCTCAATGTTTTCTTCTAGATGTTTCATGGTTTCAGGTCTTACATTTACATGTTTAATCAATCTGGAGTTGATTTTTGTATAGAGTGAGAGATAGGGCTCTAGTTTCATTCATACATTCACGTGGATATTTATTTTTCCTAGCACCATTTATTGAAGAGACTATTCTTTCCCCAGTGTATACTCTTGGCATCTTTTTTGAAAATGAGTTGACTGTAAATGCATGAATTTGTTTCTGGCATCTGTATTCTGTTCCACTGGCCTGTATGTCCATTTTTAAGTCAGTGCCATGCTGTTTTGGTTATAGCTTTGTAGTATATTTTGAGGTCAGGTAATATGAGTCCTCCAGTTTTGTTCTTTTTTGCTCAGAGTTGCTTTGGCTGTTCTGATTCTTGTGTGGTTTCACAAAAATTTTAGAGTTTTTGTTTCTATTTCTGTAGAGAATACAGAATGGTATTTTGATAGGCATTGACTCTGCAGGTTTCTTTAGATAGTGTTGGGATGATAAGACCCAACACCAGGCCATGGGGGCTACGAAGTCTGGCGGAGTCAAAGGATTGAGAAAAGACAAGTTAAGAGTGAAGGTGGGACCAGGGGGCCAATGCTAGTATGGAGGGTGCAAAGGTCCCAAGCTCTGGGAGCCCATGCTATTTGTTGGTGATCAAACAAAGAAACAGGTGGTGAGGATGTGGGGATTGAAAGGTAGCGATGCGTCAAGGGCATGATCTACAGCTGTGATGGTTTAGCATTTTCTTTGAAGCATACAGAACATGTTCTGCTACTTGAGATAATGGGAAACATGTTCTTCTAGTTTAAGATACAATCAATCTATGAGCCTGGGAGGGCTAGAAGCAAGGAGCCACCAAGTCTAGACACTTTCCAGAGGCCACTAGGGGTTTTATGCCCTGAGTCCTGGATTCTATCCAAGCCACGAGGGGTTTTATGCCTTGGACTTAGATTATGGTGTGGCAGGGCAGCCTTCCACCCTTTGGCACAGAACTTGGTGTTGCAAAGGCCAAGAGGGGTTTTAGACCCTGGACCCTGGACATGTTCCAAGACTCTTTTACATTATTTCAGACATGCAAGCCCTGCCTCAGCTTTTTTCCCAACACTCAGATTTTCCCCGACAGAAGTCAGGTAATATGATTCCTCCAGTTTTGTTCTTTTTGCTCAGGGTTGCTTTGGTTGTTCTGATTCTTGTGTGGTTTCATATAACTTTTAGAATTTTTGTTTCTATTTCCATAGAGAATACTGAATGGTATTTTGATAGGCATTGATTCTGCAGATTTCTTTAGGTAGTATGAACATTTTAACAATATTAATTTTTATAATCATGATCATGGAATATTGTTCCATTTTCGTGTCCTTTTTAATTTTTTTAATAAGCATTTTATAGTTTCGTTGTTGAGATCTTTTACTTCTTTAAGGTTATTTCTAAGTATTTTTTTGTAGCTACTGTAAATGGGATTGCTTTCTTAATTTCTTTTTTATACTTTGCTGTTGACATATAGAAATACTACTGATTTTTACACATTGATTTTGTATTCTGCATCTTTGCTGAGTTTATCCATTCCAACAACCTTTTGGCATTTTTAAGTTTTCCCAAATATAAGATTTTCATGATTCAACGTTGCTAGGTTGTATTTGTGTAGGAATTAATCCGTATCTTCCAGGTTTTCCAATTTTTGGCATATTGTTGCTCATAATAATCTCTGATGGTCCTTTGAATTTTTGTCTTATCAGATGTAATGTCTCCTTTTTGTCTCTAATTTTATTTAAGGCTTGACTCATTTTTTTGTTAATCTAGCTAAAGGATTTCAATTTTGTTTATCTTTTCAAAAAAACAAAGTTTTTGTTTCATTGATATTTTATTCACTCTAAATTTTATTTATTTCTGCTCTGAACTGTAATATTTATTTCCTTCTAATTTGGGGTTTGTTTTTTTCTTACTTTTCTACTTTTTTAAGGGGCATCATTTAGTTTTTTTCTACCCCACACTATATTTTATTTTATATTTATTTAGTTATTTTTATTATATTTTAAATTCTGGGATACATGTGCAGAACACACAGGTTTGTTACGTAGGTATACACATGCCATAGTGGTTTCCTGCATCCATCAACCTGTCATCTACATTAAGTGTTTCTCCTAATGCTATCCCTCCCCTATCTCCCCACCTCTTGACAGGCCCTGGTGTGTGATGTTTCCCTCCCTATGTCCATGTGGTCTCATTGTTCACCTCCTACTTATGAGTGAGAACATGTGGTGTTTGGTTTTCTGTTCTAGTGTAAGTTTGCTGACAATAATGGTTTCCAGCTTCATTCATGTCCCTGCCAAAGATGTGAACTCATTCCTTTTTATGGCTGCATAGTATTCCATGGTATATATGTGCTGCATTTTCTTTATCCAGTCTATCATTGAGGGGCATTGTGTTGGTTCCAAGTCTTTGCTGTTGTGAATAGTGCTGCAGTAAACATACGAGTGCATGTGTCTTTCTAGTAGAATGATTTGTAATCCTTTGGGTATATACCCAGTAATAGGATTGCTAGGTCAAATGGTATTTCTAGTTGTAGATCCTTGAGGAATCGCCACACTGTGTTTCACAACGGTTGAACTAATTTACACTCCCACCAACAGTGTAAAAATGTTCCTATTTCTCCAAATCCTCTCCAGCATCTGTTGTTTCCTGACTTTTTAATGATCACCATTCTAACTGGCATGAGATGGTATCTTGTTGTGGTTTTGATTTGCATTTCTTTAATGACCAGTGATGATGAGCTTTTTTCATATGTTTGTTGGCCACATAAATGTCTTCCTCTGAGAAGCACCTGTTCATATCCTTCGGCCCCTTTTTGATGGGATTGTTTGGATTTTTCTTGTAAATTTGTTTAAGTTCTTTGTAGATTCTGGGTATTAGCCCTTTGTCAGATGGATAGATTGCAGAAATATTCTCCCATTCTGTTGGTTGACTGTTCACTCTGATGATAGTTTCTTTTGCTGTGCAGAAGCTGGTTAGCTTAATTAATCCTATTTGTCAATTTTGGCTTTTGTTGCCATAGATTTTGGTGCTTTAGTCATGAAGTCTCTGCCCATGCCTGTTTGCTTAATAGTATTGCCTAGTTTTTTTTCCCCATGATTTTTATGGTTTTAGATCTTACTTTTAAGTCTTTAATCCACCTTGAGTTAAGTTTTGCATAAGGTGTAAGGAAGGGATCCAGTTTCAGTTTTCTGCATATGGCTATCCAATTTTCCCAACACCATTTATTAAACAGGGAATCCTGTCCCCATTGCTTGTTTTTGTCAGGTTTGTCAAAGATCAGATGGTTGTAGATGTGTGGTTATTTCTGAGGCCTCTGTTATGTTCCATTGGTCTATATCTCTGTTTTGGTACCAGTACCATGCTGTTTTGGTGCCTGTAGCCTCATAGTATAGCTTGAAGTCAGGTAGCATGATGCTGCCAGGTTGTTCTTTTTGCTTAGGACTGTCGTGGCAATACGGGCTCTTTTTTGGTTTCATATGAAATTTAAAGTAGATTTTTCTAATTCTGTGAAGAAAGTCTAATTCTGTGAAGAAAGTAGTTTGATGGGAATAGCCTTGAATCTGCAAATTTCTTTGGGCAGTACGGCCATTTTCACAATATTGATTCTTCCTATCCACGAGCATGGAATGTTTTTCCATTTGTTTGTGTCCTGTCTTATTTCCTTGAGCAGTGAGTGGTTTGTAGTTCTCCTTGAAGAGGTCCTTCACATCCCTTGTAAGTTCTATTTCTAGGCATTCTATTCTCTTTGAAGCAGTTGTGAATGGGAGTTCACTCAGGATTTGGCTGTTTGTCTGTTATTGGTGTATAGGAATGCTTGTGATTTTTGCACATGGATTTTGTATTCTGAGACTTTACTGAAGTTGCTTATCTGCTTAAGGAGATTTTGGACTGAGACGATGGGATTTTCTAAATATACAATCATGTTATCTGCAAACAGAGACAACTTGACTTCCTCTCTTCCTAATTGAATACTTTTATTTCTTTCTCTTGCCTGATTGCCCTGGCCACAGCTTCCAATACTATGTTGAGTAGGAGTGGTGAGAGAGGGCTTCCTTGTCTTGTGCCAGTTTTCAAAGGGAATGCTTCCAGCTTTTGCCCATTTAATATGATATTGGCTGTGGGTTTGTCATAAATAGCTCTTATTATTTTGAGATATGTTCCATCAATACCTAGTTTATTGAGAGTTTTTAGCACGAAACAGTGTTGAATTTTATCGAAGGCCTTTTCTGCATCTGTTGAGATAATCATGCGGTTTTTGTCATTGGTTCTGTTTATGTGATGGATTACATTTATTGATTTGCGTATGTTAAACCAGCCTTGCATCCCAGGAATGAAGCCGGCTTGATCATGGTGGATAAGCTTTTTAGTGTGCTGCTAAGTTCAATATGCCAGTATTTTATTGTAGATTTTCGCATCAATCTTCATCAGGGATATTGAACTGAAATTTTCTTTCTTTGTGTGTCTTTGCCAGATTTTGGTGTCAGGATGATGCTGGCCTCAAAAAATGAGTTAGGGAGTAGTCCATCTTTTTCTGTTTTTTGGAATAGTTTCAGAAGGAATGATATCAGCTCCTCTTTGTGCCTGTGCTAGAATTCGGCTGTGAATCCATCTGGTCCTGGGCTCTTTTTGGTTGGTAGTGTTTAATTACTGCCTCAATTTCAGAACTTGTTATTAGTCTCTTCAGGGATTTTACTTTTTCTGGTTTAGTCTTGGGATGGTGTTTGTGTCCAGGAATTTGCCTATTTCTTCTAGATTTTCTAGTTTATTTGCTTAGAGGTGTTTATAGTATTCTTTGATGGTAGTTTGTATTTCCGTGGGATCACTGGTGTTATCCCCTTTATCATTTTTTTTATTGTGTCTGTTTGATTCTTCTCTCTTTTCTTTTTATTAGTCTGGCTAGAGGTCTATCTAATTTGTTAATCTTTTCCAAAACCAGTTCCTAGATTCATCAATTTTTTGAAAGGCTTTTTGTGTCTCTATATCCTTCAGCTGTGCTCTGATCTTAGTTATTTCTTGTCTTCTGCTAGCTTTTGAATTTGTTTGCACTTCCTTCTCTAGATGTTAGGGTGTCAATTTTAGATCTTTCCAGCTTTCTGTTGTGGGCATTTAGTGCTATAAATTTCCCTCTGAACATTGCTTTAGCTGTGTCCCAGAGATTGTGGTACGTTGTGTCTTTGTTCTCATTGGTTTCAAAGAACTTATTTATTTCTGCCTTATTTTCGTTATTTATCCAGTAAATAAATTCAGGAGCAGGTTGTTCGGTTTCCATGTAGTTGTGCGTTTTTGAGTGAGTTTCTTAATCCTGAGTTCTAATTTGATTGCAATATGGTCTGTCAGCCTGTTTGTTATGATTTCCATTCATTTGTGTTTGCTGAGGAGTGTTTTACTTCCAATTATGTGGTCAATTTTAGAATAAGTGAGTGCTATGTGGTGCTGAGAAGAATGTATATTCTATTGATTTGGGGTGGAGAGTTCTGTAGATGTCTATTAGGTATGCTTGTTCCAGAACTGAGTTCCAGTCCTGAATATCCTTGTTAATTTTCTGTCTCATCAATCTGATATTGACAGTGAGGTGTTAAAGTCTCCCACTGTTATCGTGTCAGAGTCTAAGTCTCTCTGTAGGTCTAGAAGAACTTGCTTTATGAATCTGGGTGTGCCTGTATTGGGTGCATATATATTTAGGATAGTTAGCTCTTCTAGTTGAATTGATCCCTTTACCATTATGTAATGCCCTCTTTGTCTCTTTTGATTTTTCTTGGTTTAAAGTGTGTTTTATCAGAGGCTAGGATTGCAACCCCTGCTTTTTTTGCTTTCCATTTGCTTGGTAAATCTTCCTTCATCCTATTATTTTGAGCGTATCTGTGTCTTTGCATGTGAGATGGGTCTCCTGAATACGGCACATTGATGGGTCTTGACTCTTTATCCAATTTGCCAGTCTGTGTCTTTTAATTGGGGCATTTAGCCCATTTACATTTAAGGTTAATATTGTTATGTGTGAATTTGATCTTGTTATTATGATGCTAGCTGGTTATTTTGCCTGTTAGTTGATGCAGTTTCTTCATAGAGTCGATGGTCTCTACATTTTGGTATGTTTTTGCAGTGGCTGGTACTGGTTTTTCCTTTCCATATTTAGTGTTTCCTTCAGGAGCTCTTGTAAGGCAGGCATGGTGGTGACAGAATTTCTCAGCATTTGCTTGTCTGTAAAGAAATTTATTTCTCCTTCACTTATGAAGCTTTGTTTGGCTGCATATGAAATTCTGAGTTGAAAATTCTTTTCTTTAGGCATGTTGAATATTGGCCCCTTCTCTCTTCTGGGTTGTGGGTTTATGCAGAGATCTGCTCTTAGTCTGACGGGCTTCCCTTTGTGGGTAACCCAACTTTTCTCTCTAGCTGCTCTTCGCATTTTTTCCTTCATTTCAACCTTGCTGAATCTGACAATTATGTGTCTTGGTGTTGCTCTTCTCGAGGAGTATCTTGGTGATGTTCTCTGTATTTCCTGAATTTGAATGTTGGCTTGTCTTGCTATGTTGGGGAAATTCTCCCAGATAGTATCCTGAAGAGTGTTTTCCAACTTGGTTCCATTTTCTCTGTCATTTTCATGTACACCAATCAAACATAGCTTGGTCTTTTCATGTAGTCCCATATTTCTTTGAGGCTTTGCCTATTTTTTTTAATTCTTTCTTCTCTAATCTCATCTTCATGCTTATTTCATTAAGTTGATCTTCAATCTCTGATATCCTTTCTTCTGCCTGATGGATTTGGCTATTGATACTTGTGTATTTTTCATGAAGTTCTCATGCTGTGTTTTTCAGCTCCATCAGGTCATTTATTTTCTTCTCTGAACTGGTTATTCTAGTTATCAATTCCTGTAACCTTTTATCAAGGTTCTTAGCTTCCTTGCTTTGGGTTGGAACATGCTGCTTAGTTCAGAGGAGTTATTACCCACCTTTTGAAGCCTACTTCTGTCCGTTCATCAAACTCATTCTCAGTGCAGTTTTGTTCCCTTTCTGGCGAGGAGTTGTGATCCTTTGGAGGAAAAGCGGTGTTCTGGTTTTTCAGCCTTTTTGCACTATTTTTTCCTCATCTTCGTCGATTTGTCTACCTTTGATCTTTGATGTTGGTGATCTTCAGATGGGGTTTTTGTGTGGATTTTTTTTGTTGATGCTATTCCTTTCTGTTTGTTAGTTTTCCTTCTAACAGTCAGGCCCCGCTGCTACAGCTCTACTGGAGTTTGCTGGAGGTCCACTCCAGACCCTGTTCGCCTGGTTATCACAAGTGGAGACTGCAGAACAGCAAAGATTGATGCCTGTTCCTTGCTCTGGAAGTTTCGTCTCAGAGGGGCACCTGGCAGATGCCAGCTGGAGCTCTCCTGTATGAGGTGTCTGTTGACCCCTGCTGGGAGGTGTCTCCAGTCAGGAGGGACAGGGGACAGGGACCCACTTGAGGAGGCAGTCTATCCCTTAGCAGGGCTCGGGAGCTGTACTGGGAGACATGCTGCTTTCTTCAGAGCCACAGGCAGAACGTTTAAGTCTGCTGAAACTGCACCCACAGCTGCCTCTTCCCCCAGGTGCTCTGTCCCAGGCAGACGGGCGTTTTATCTATAAGCCCCTGACTGGAGCTGCTGCCTTTCTTTCAGAGATGCCCTACCCAGAGAGGAAGAATCTAGAGAGGCAGTCTGGCCACCGTGGCTTTGCCGAGCTATGGTGGGCTTCGCCCAGTTCGAACTTCTGAAGGCTTTGTTTACACTGTGAGGGAAAAACCACCTACTTATGCCTCAGTAATAGTGGATGCCCCTTCCCCAACCAAGCTTGAGTATCCCAGGTTGACTTCAGACTGCTGGCAGTGAGAATTTCAAGCCAGTGGATGTTAGCTTGCTGGTCTCCATGGGAGTGGGATCCGCTGAGCTAAACCACTTGGCTCCCTGGCTTTTAGCCCCATTTTCAGGGGAGTGAACAGTTCTGTCTCTCTGGCATTCCAGGCACTGCTGGGGTGTAGAAAAAACTCCTGCAGCTAGCTCGGAGTCTGCCCAAATGGCTGCCCAGTTTTGTGCTTGAAACCCAGGGCCCTGGTTGTGTAGGCACCCGAGGGAATCTCCTGGTCTGTGGGTTGTGAAGACCATGGGAAAAGTGTAGTATCTGGGCCAGAATGCACCATTCCTCACAGCGCAGTCCCTGTCATCTTCCCTTGGCTAAGGGGAGGGATTACCCAACCCTTTGAGCTTCCCTGGTGAGGTGATGCCCCATCCTGCTTTGGCTTACCCTCTGTGGGCTATACCCACTGTCTAACCAGTCCCAGTGAGATGAGCCGGGTATCTCAGTTGGAAATGTGGAAATCACCCGCCTTCTGCATTGATCTTGCTGAGAGCTGCAGACCAAAGCTGTTCCTATTTGGCCATCTTAGCAGCCACCCATCATTTAGATTTTTACAGTGTTTATTTATTTATTTAAATGTAGTGACCAAGTGCAAAAGGAAGTGGCTACAAAAACTAGGAAACCATTTTTAAAAGTCAGGGGAGAGCTCTGGGTTGATATTGACACCAAAGAATATGCAGGAGGTGGTGTGACAGCCCCACATGCCACAGCCTTTGTGCAGCCAGAAGCCTAGGACAGGAGGGCAGGTGCAGTGTGCTGCTGGCTGGAGTGAGTGTTTCCTCCCAAAGTGCTTGCTGACTCCAGGAAGCACCCTGTGCACTTGTGCTTTAGTGTCTGCCTGTACCAACTTGGCCATATACTGCCTTCCTCATCTGCTACACAGGGGTAACACGTGTCTCTCAGACCTATTAGGAAGAATTAAAGTGGCATCACATGTCATGCGCCTGACACAGGGTCTTACCTGTTTTATGCGGCTTCTGTCAGCCTGCAGTCCTGGAAGAGAAGCCTCTCTCCAAATCCACTGCTCCTAGGTGTCCATCCAACAGAAGCAATGCAGGACATCATAGTAACATTGGCCTCACATGGGTGTGCATGTCAGTAATGGAGTCCCCAGGACCTCTGAGTCCTCAGAGTTCTCCACCTGATTCTTGCCCAAGGGGAGCACACTGCAGCAGGGATTGAGCAGGGTGTCCAGAGCCCTGGGTGCTGGCACAGTGCTCCTGTTCTTTGAGTAGGTAATTTCGGGCATGTTGGCTTCCCTTGATTACCTTTTACCTGATGCCTGAAGTGATGATTAGTCCTGCTCAAAATGCATCAGTGTCATCTACCATAAGCCAGGCATAATTCCAGGGGACAGGATGTGGCCCTCTGCTGTCTTGGAGGACGTGGTTGGCTAGGAGTAGAGAGAGATAGACCCAGAAACCAACACAAGACAGAGCAACACAAGACAGATCCATGTTCTGATGGTAGCCCAGGTGCTGTGGGAACACGGAGGAAGAGCACAGGGTCTGCTGGGAGTGGGGAGACTCATACACTGGTAACACACACAAGACAGAGCGAGTGCGTATCCTGATGGGAGCCCAGGTGCTATGGGGGCACAGAGGAGGGTGTGCTTAAAATGGGAGGGAGAATTAGGGACCAGTAATTCTTTTGTAGACGGAAAGTCTTTTGGACTTGGTGGAAGATTTTGAAGAGAAGCATTCCAAGGCAAGATGAGGCATGCAAACCCAGGGATGGGGTTTAGACCATGTGGGACGTGCTCAGGGTTGAGAAGTATCTGAGCTGGAATAAAGGACCTGGGCAGGCAGATGTTGGGACATAAGAAAGTGGGGTTTAAGGAGGAAGAGTTTGGATCTGCTGGTTCAAAGTGTTTGGGCCAAGCTCAGGAAAAAGGATGGCAACACCCCATGTTTCTGTATTTACTTTTGCATTCATTTGCTTCTTCCTTCAGCAAACATTTATTCATTGTTTACTGTGTGACAAGCACTAACCTGGGTGCTGAGGAAAGAAAGATGAGTAAGACAGGGTTTCCTTCCTCAGGGAAATCATAGTCTGGTGGAGGAGATAAGTAACAATGGAGTGTGATGCAGATAGCAATTTGCTGCTACTCCAAGAACAGTTATGCAGGTGAGTGGTTACGCTTGGAGGAAGAGGATATAAGAGAGGCTTTTAAAAATGTGCCTTTTGAGCTGAGTTTGAAGGATAAATGGAGTAGGAGCTTGCCAGAGGGACCTCAAAAGCCATCCAGGGACAGCTGACAACAGGACAAAGCCCAGAAGTGTCACTGAGGAGCACGCTGAGGACGCAGTAACATCTGGTTTGAGTGGATCCTAGGTGGGAAGTGTAACTAGGGAGAAAAGACTGCAGAGATGGAATGGAGTAAAGCTGGGAGTTTGGACTTCATCCTAAAGTCTCTGTGACAGTGGTGAAGATGTTCAAGCTGGGAGGTTAGGAAGGTAAATAGCAGGATGCAGAGAGCTGGAGAGGCCCTGGGAAGATGTGAGGAAGACTTGTTATGAGACCTTTTGTGGTCCAGAAGAAGGATCAGGAGGAAATGAGTGGGGTGGGCTCACTAAGGCTGACCGGTGAGTGAATGAGAGTGTGGGTAACTCCAATGTTTTGGGTTTGAGAGGCTGGTGCCAATCGTAAGACAGAACAATCAGGAGAGGTAGATTTCAGGAGGAAGATGATGGGCTTATTCTGAATATGTGTGAGATTACCGCAGGACACCTGAGGTGCTTTCCCACACTCTATCCCCACCTTGACGTCTTTCCGAAGCTCCTGATCCCTTCAGTGCTGGCCTGGCCCCTCCACTGTCATCTCTCAGCCTGAGCAGATTGCAGCCCCTTGAATGGCCAGGCTGTGTTCTGCATCTTGCTGTTTCCAAGTGGAACAGCTTTTCCCTTGTCTCAACTTTTGTCTGGCCAGCTGCTGCTGATTCTTCTGGGCTCACTCAGATGGAAGGCTTTGCAGAAGGCTTTCCTGGTGGTCTCGACCACCACCAGGGAGGGCTCATCCAGATCTGTCGGTAGCCGTGTGCTCATCCCATCTGATTGTGGTGGTGTGCGTTCATGACACCTCCTCCACTGCTGTGACGCCTGTCCTGCAGGGCAGGTGGCATCTGTGTCTGCTGTGCCTGGCCTAGATGGAAAGTGAGGCATGAGCCAACATCACAGGAGCAAATCCAGGTGGCATATCTACTAGAGATCTGGAAACTCCAAAAGACCAAGTGAAAGGCACCAAAGACAAATATGAACATGAGGATCCTGCATCTTCCTCCACTCTCGTGTCTGCTGGTGAAGCACAGCATGCTTTAGAGACATGTGTTCAGTTATGGAGGCCCATGCTGTTGGCTTGGTCTCGTGTGTGGAGAGGAATAGAAAGGGAGAAGGAATGCACAGGCCCAGGGAGGAAGGGTGTGAAGCTTGGTGGCCCATGTTCACAGAGGAAGTAGCCTGGTCTGAACACCTGCTTCCCTTCATTTTTCTAAGCTTCTGGGCCAGCTTTGGCCACGTCCCTAAGGGAAAGCTCTCCATAGGCTGAGAGCACACCAGTGAGGCAGTTCCACGAATTGGTCTCAGAGGGCTATGACCCCTAGAAACAGCTTGCAAATGTGCATGTGTGTGAGATATGCCTCATTCTGGGGAGATACCCCAAGAGCTTTTGCTCAGCTTTTTAAAGATGCCTGTGGCCATGAAGAGGCTGAGAACCACTGCTATAAGGATCCAGTCTTACTTTTTTCCCTACATTAAATCCTAGGAGGAATAATAATATAAAAGATAGGGAAGAAGACCTAGATCCATACTTGCTCAAAACTACATCCTCCAGTTTCCCAGAGCACCCACACAGAACATAGAACCCAGTTCCAAACCACTCTCATAAAGCCGAAGGCTGTAGAGCTACAGAGCCAGATGGACACTTGGAAATCACTGTGATTTCCGGGTCATGTCTGGGGCAATCAGGAAGGCACACAGAGCTTATCAGTGGCAGCGTTGGAACATGACACAGCTCCCTTCTCATTCATTGATTCTCTTTTTACTACTTGCCTTATCTCCCAAAACCTACATTTTAATAATTCAAAACTTTTTTCTTTTTCTGAGGTAGGGTCTGGATCTGTTGCCAAAGCTAGAGTGCAATAGCATGATCTCAGCTCACTGCAGCCTCGGCCTCCTGGGCTCAAACCATCCTCCTACCTCAGCCTCCCAGCCAAGTAACTGGGACTTCAGGTGCATATCACCATGCCCGGCTAATTTTTTTGTTTTGTTTTTTTGAAGAGAGAGATTTTCACCATGCTGTCCAGGCTGGTCTCGAACTCTTGAACTCAAGCCACCTGCCTGTTTGGGCTTCCTAAAGTGCTGAGATTACAGGTGTGAGCCACTGTGCCTGGCTTCAGACCTTTTTCCATCCCAAATGTAGTTGCCAAACAGGAAACCGTTTTTTCTTTAGATGTTTAGGTTTCTGGGGAGAGAAACTTTTCCCTCTAATTGCCTCTCTAACCACCGTAATACCTGGTAGAAGATGAATCTGTTGCTTACTTCTGAATAGTTCTTTATAACTTAACCACATTGACACCCATGAGCTGCTGGTTTAGTTTACCGGGGAACACTGAGACTCAGAGATGAGATGACTTGCTTGCTGCTTCCTGCCACCCACTTCAAAGCTCTCCCCACCATTTCTCAGCCTGGGCATTCAGACATGCACATTCTGGAATGCTCACAGCAGGGAACCAATAGGCAGTGTACCTGGCTTGCTGCTGTCTGTTTTGTGGGGGTGAAACTGATCACCCTGCTAATCACAGCCCAGATATAGATATACCAGCTCTAGATATAATAGAGTCTGATTTCTAAGCAATCTGCAAAGTGAGTTTTTAATCACCATTTTATAGACGGAGACACTAAATCAGAAAGGGAAAATGCTCAAGGCCACAAGGTAGTGAACTCCCAAACTAGACAAACCTCAGGTCTGCCCAATTCCTCTTCCTGTGTTTTCTCCATACCATCTCACTACATGGGGCTGTGAACTTCCCCGCCTGCCTCCTTGGGGCAGTCCTGGCCTCCTATCACCCCTGCCCCTTCCCTTCTTTCTCTGTCTTAGGAGTGCCAGCTTCTCGCAGGGCTCCAGGGCCCCATTCCCCTTGAGGAGAAGCACAGCCGTGCAAAATCTTGCCCAGCACAGTGAATGCAGTGTCGATGGAGTCAGCGGTCACATCCATGGCTTCCATAGCCTTTCCAAGCCGAGCCAGCACAATACAGAATTCAGAGGCAGCACCTGCAGAACCCCCTGGAGCCTGGCCTCCCATGGCCACACCAGAGGCAGCCTCACAGGCTCTGAGGCAGATAATGAGGGTGTGTACCCCTTCAAGGCACCCAGAAGCACCCTGTGCCAGGAGTTTGGGGGCCACCTGGTGAACAACAGTGGTGTTCCGGCCATCCCACTCTCAGCGCACCAGATCCCTAGGACAGTCACGTTAGACAAGAACCTCTGTGCCACGGCCATGGCCACTCCTGGGCCTATTGGCTCCCTTCCCCTGCCCAAGGCAAGTCAGGCAGAAGCATGTCAGTGGGGCAGCCCTCAGCAGAGACCTTCAGTCAGTGAAAGCAGCAGGTGGTCCATTGACGCTGCCATCCCCAGGCGGAATACCCTTCCTGCAATAGACAACAGCCGATGTTGCCAAGGTCAGTATGAGCCCTCACCGAGAAATAGAGGGAGAGGGGAGGTGGCACCGGGTTCTCAGTGGTTAGCTAGTCCTTGGTCTCCCATGGCCAAGGGAGACTTGGGAGCCACTCAGGTCACTGATAGTCAAGTTCATCTCCTGTCTGGACCTTGAGACCGCTGTGTCCCCCAGCACTGGAGGCTGTTAGTAGACACCCACAGTGGCAAGACTGTGGCAGACTCGGCCTCTACTAAGGGAGACAGAACATTCTTCGTTGCAGTACAGCACATCATGGGTTTGGAATTCTTTTTTTTTTGAGACGGAGTCTCGCTTGTCGCCAGGGCTGGAGTGCAGTGGCCAGATCTCAGCTCACTGCAAGCTCGCCTCCCGGGTTTACACCATTCTTCTGCCTCAGCCTCCCGAGGAGCTGGGACTACAGGCGCCCACCACCTCGCCCAGCTAGTTTTTTTGTGTTTTTTAGTAGAGACGGGGTTTCACTGTGTTAGCCAGGATGGTCTCGATCTCCTGACCTCGTGATCCGCCCGCCTCGGCCTCCCAAAGTGCTGGGATTACAGGCTTGAGCCACCGTGCCCGGCTGGGTTTGGAATTCTAAATAATCGCGTATGTATGTGTAAATCAAAGCAAAGACTTAAAATAGAAATTGAGGAGATCAGTCCAAACTAGAGCCAAACCAGTGTGGACTCACAGTTGAAACAAAACGAGATCTTCAAAATATTTTCCAACCTATATTTGGATCTCTTTGTTTGAAGTCTAAACTTGTATTTGAAATACCTAGATTTTTTTGTCATTTGTTTTCCACTGAGAGTATTTTATATCTGCATATAACCTCCTCCCCTCAATGAAAAGAAATAGATCAATGGTAACTCCTTTCCTTTTGCATCCATTCTTACATCTTGCAAAGCCTTTGTTTGTTCTTCCCGTTATGAGGGAGTTTGGTGGGGCAAAGCCTTGTTTTGTCTGTTTTATATGAGGCCCGTGGTACTTAGGCTTACTCAGGGTTGCAAGTCAGAAGTGGCAAAGATGAACCTCACGCTGAGGTCCTGGATCCTGGGTTAGAACTCTTTGCAGGCTTTTCAGTGTTTCAGCAATTTGAGCAAGGCCCTTGTGCTGTGAAATTGAAATGATAGAGACATACATAAAACAGGTTTGCTGTTCAGAGCTCACATTTATGTACACAATGAAATGAAACCGATATGCAGAAGTCAGTACAAGCCCTCTTTACTGTTCCTGGAGGTGGCAGGTGGGTGAAAGGGATGGGTGGTGGGTGCCATAGGAGTTGAAGGAGAAGTGTATCCTGTGGGTAGATGTCTAGGAGAGACACTCTGTGGGTAACACTGGAGCTGGACCTGGAAACCCAGGAGGAGTTGTGGTAGGGAGCAAGGATGTGTTAGAGGTAACACCTTGTCATTTGGGGTTGAGAGTCGTGTCCTCTGGAGCGTCAGTGAGACCCTGAGCAGCACTGGGGAGGGTGTGGGAGGCATCAACACATGGATCAGCTGTGATACATGTGGATCTCCTTCCTCTGTCATAGCTTCCTCCTGCAATTACCCCCGGCATGGTGGAGGGAATGCCGGCCGGCCTGCTGAGTCCATGCATGAGGGAGTCAGTTCTTTCCTGGTGAGTATGACTGAACCAGGGGTCCCCAGGCTGGCTTAGGGAGGTAAAGGTCACACTCCAGGGAACTAAAAGCACATCCCCCAAAGGGTGACAGCATCTCCCTCCTAGGAGCCCGCCTGGGTTTGCCTCAGTTCAGAATCATAGGTTCAGTTTTTGGATAAGTGAGATACAGGTATCCAGGTCTGGAAGAAAGTGAGTACTTTTTTTTTTTTTTTTTGAGACGGAGTCTCACGCTGTTGCCCAGGCTGGAGTGCAGTGGCGCGATCTCGGCTCACTGCAAGCTCCGCCTCCCGGGTTCCCGCCATTCTCCTGCCTCAGCCTCCTGAGTAGCTGGGACTACAGGCGCCCGCCACCGCGCCCGGCTAATTTTTTGTATTTTTAGTAGAGACGGGGTTTCACTGTGGTCTCGATCTCCTGACCTTGTGATCTGCCCGCCTCGGCCTCCCAAAGTGCTGGGATTACAGGCTTGAGCCACCGCGCCCGGCCTTTTTTTTTTTTTTTTTTTGAGACAGAGTCGCTCTGCCGCCCAGGCTGGAGTGCAGTGGCCGGATCTCAGCTCACTGCAAGCTCCGCCTCCCGGGTTCATGAGCCATTCTCCTGCCTCAGCCTCCCGAGTAGCTGGGACTACAGGCGCCCGCCACCGCGCCCGGCTAGTTTTTTGTATTTTTTAGTAGAGACGGGGTTTCACCGTGTTAGCCAGGATGGTCTCGATCTCCTGACCTCGTGATCCGCCCGTCTCGGCCTCCCAAAGTGCTGGGATTACAGGCTTGAGCCACTGCGCCCGGCCGAAAGTGAGTACTTAAGTAGATCGGATCACAAGGCTCACCAGCCCTGTGGGTAGCAGAGGGTGCAGAATGCTGGGGTTCTGGGTGCTCTAAGCAGGTGCTCTAACCCATGAGGTCCCCTGGAGCAGGAGTGCTTCCCTGTGAGCCTTTGGTATGGGTAGGCGGAGGGGACAGGCTACCGGGGTGGTGGGTGATCTGATTCAGCAACCTTATCCAGGAGATCCTCTGGAGAAGGGGTGCTTCCATGTGAGCCTCAAGGCAAGGGCAGTACTCAGAGTCAGGTGAGGTGGATGGATTCCAGGCTGCCACCTGGAAAGGGTAACCACAGTTGTCCAAGGTGTCAGACAAGCAACAAAGCCTGGCTTCAGGCCCCTTATAAAGATGGTGGGAATTAGGTAACCAAGGCAGAGGGCAGATGGGGCAGGAGCTGGAGGAAGGCTGTACCTAGGTCTGCTGCATTGCACAACTCTGTGGCAGCTCTGCCTGCAGCTTGATGGTCACCCACAAGCCTGAGTGAGCCCCAAGCTCCCTGTACCTCCCTGATACCTTGTCTGCTAATCACAGCCATTGGGGGAGAGGAATCTCCTTGTCTGCGGAAGTGCACCTCGCCCCACACCTCACCTTCCAGAGCCAAGACATCTGATATGGTCCTTGCCTTGATCAGGGCCTAAGATGCTGACTTGCCTGAAGGGGTGGCCTGCCCCTCCACACCTGTGGGCGTTTCTCGTTAGGTGGAATGAGAGACTTGAGGAAAGAAATGAGACACAGAGACAAAGAAAAAATGGGCCCAGGGGACCCGTGCTCAGCATACAGAGGACCCATGCCAGCACTGGTCTCTTGAGTTCCCTCCGTATTTATTGATCTTTATCTCTACCATTATCTTTACCTTTACCAAATAGGATCATAGGAGGGAGAAGGTCAGCAGAAAGACATGTGAATAAAGATCTCTGTGACATGAATAAGTTTAAGGAAAAGTGCTGTGCCTTGATATGCATATGCAAACATCTCCGTAAACCTTTTTAGTACATAAAGAGCAGCTAGCACATCCCACCTTCAGTCCTAAGGTGGTTTTCTCCTATCTCAGTAAATAGAACATACAATCGGGTTTTACACTGAGATGTTCCATTGCCCAGGGACGGACAGGAGACAGATGCCTTTCTCTATCTCAACTGCCCAGAGGCCTTCTTTCCTCTTATACTAATCCTCCTCAGCACAGACCCTTCATGGGTGTTGGACGATCAGGTCTTTCCCTTCCCACAAGGCCGTATTTCAGACTATCACATGGGGAGAAACCTTGGACAATTCCTAGCTTTCCTAGGCAGAGGTCCCTGCAACTTTCCGCAGTGTATGTGTCCCTGGGTACTTGAGATTAAGAGAATGGTGATGACTTTTCACAAGCGTACTGCCTTCAGGCACTTGTTAAACAAAGCACACCCTGCACTGCCCCAAATCCATTAAACCTTGAGTCACCACAGCACATGTCTCTGGCAAGGACAGCGTTGGGGGTAGGGTTACAGGTTAATAGCATCTCAAATACAGAACAAAATGGAGTCTCTTATGTCTACTTCTTTCTACACAGACACAGTAACAGTCTGATCTCTCTTTCTTTTCCCCACACCCGCCAGTGCTGAGTCAGGACTTGAGGTGGATGGTGGGTCTTGAGGCCACACCTGCATGGTGCACGGCCTGTGCTGCCTTCTGCCTGGGTCCAGTATCCAGAAATCCGAGTGGACATTGGGTACTGGACCCCATCTGCATGGTGCACGGCCTGTGCTGCCTTCTGCCTGGGTCCAGCATCCAGACACCAGAGTGGACCCAACCACTAAAGATATTTTATCCTATAGATTTGTCACAAATTGTAGTTGGACCCCACGGGGTCCTGAGAGCTAGAAGGGCCCAGACATCTCATTTTTTCTTGCCTCTACCTTGATTTCAGAGTCTTTCCAGGGTCACTCTGATAGCTTCAAAGTGTAGCCCTCCCCATGTAATGAAGGCTTATAATTGTATGCTGCCCTGGCATCCACATTGAATGCAGGTTTAACTTTCTCAGAACAGAGGCAGAGGACTTAGTCATCCCGATGGTTTCCAGTTCTACATCACACCCATGTGGCTTCAGTCAGTGGCCAGAGATAGGAACTTAGACTCACCTCCCCCAGCCAGCAGACTGGGCTCGCCACTGTCTTGCTGCTCCCTTTAAATGGATCATCCAGGCATTTACTCCAACCTTAATTAAGTGATCCACACCCCATTCCGCAAGATACACTGCCAGTTGCCACCCTCTCTCCTCTTGCTCTCTTTTTCTGTGCTCCCTGACCTCCCAGGACCTGTAAGAACTGAAAACTCTTCCACTTTTACGTGTGACTGTGTCATGGAAGCTGCTCCAAAGTCTGACCCCTGAGGCTGCCCAGAGGGGCCCCATGCATGGGGTTCCTGGCTGGAGCACTTCTGTCTGGGCCTCTGGTGGCTGCTGAAGACAGCAGCCCCCAGCCAAGATGATCAAGAGTTTCGTCAAAACACCCAGTCATGACTCTTTTTGGCCTTGTCTAGAAATTCTCATTCCTATCTTGTTCTTGCTGGTGATAGCTGTGTTTCTTTCACTTTCCCCTTCCTAGCCAGGAAAAGCACTCGTGGGCCTGTCGGACAGCATTGCTTCTGAGGACAGCTGTGTGCCCATGAACCCAGGCTTCCCTACCCTGGTGGCTGTGGAGCAAGCAGGCAGCGATTCTCAGGGTGTCTGCACCGCTGTGGGCTCATGTCCTGTTTGCTTTAACCTGCTTGGCTTCCCACTCACGGAGCTTTCTGTGCACCAAGACGTCAGCCAGGGACATGAGGTCCAGCTGCCCCCTGTCAACCGCAGCCTCAAGCCTAACCGGAAAGGTAAGTCTTTCCCCATTCTCTCTCTTGACAATGTCCAGGGACTCTTCATTCGCTTAGGGGTCAGGTGGATCCTGGATGTGGAACGTCGGACTTTGGCAAGTCATGTGAATTCTCTGAGCCTCAGTTTTCTTCTCTGTGAAATGAAGATAGTAACTCCTACTTCCTGGGTTTGTTTGGAAGGAGAGTGTCTGGGACAGTGGCCCTGGCTCACAGCAGGTGTCCAGTGAAGTTTGGTCTGTGCCCTGCACGTGTAGACCAGGAAGAAGAGCTAGAGTTCAGATTCCAGGCTGCTATGACCTCACCTTGTGGCCTTGGCCCAGCACAGGGTTCAAGGAAGGAGTGGGATACCTGGGTGGGGATTAGTCTGGCCGCAGGGAACCAGACCTGGCTGATGGACTGAAGGTTCTTTTCCTGCTCCAGCAAATCCAACACCATCCAACCTGAGAAACAACAGGGTCATCAGTGAGCTCTCCTTCAAGCCACCTGTCACAGAGTCCTGGTCTGGGACCAGGTGAGTGTCTGTCAGTGGAAACAGGAGCTTGGGACTGGGTTGGTGGAGTGAGTGGGATGGCCATTGGCTTGTGGTCAGGGAACTGGATGCTGATGTTGACCTGGACATAGCTGATCTTGACTGTGTCTCATGAGGCGTGGCGGCCTTCTCATCTGTAAAGGGGGAATAATGATCCCTGCCCCGTCGGTTCTTGATCTGGTAACAGTGTGAGGTCTGGATGCTTCAAGTCAGGGCCAGCTGGAGGCTGGAGCCCTGACAGAAGCCCTGAGCCCCACCCAGGATGTCCTCCTTGCCTTCTTATAGAGTCTGATTTCTAAGCAACCTGCAAAATGAGTTTTTAATCACCATTTTATAGATGGAGATACTGATTCAGAAAGGGAAAATGCTCAAGGCCACAAGGTAGTGAACTCCCAAACTAGACAAACCTCAGGTCTGCCCAATTCCTCTTCCTGTGTTTTCTCCATACCATCTCACTACATGGGGCTGTGAACTTCCCCGGATGCCTCCCTGGGGCACTCCTCTTACCCCTGCCCCTTCCCTTCTTTCTCTGTCTTAGGAGTGCCAGCTTCTCGCAGGGCTCCAGGGCCCCATTCCCCATGAGGAGAAGCACAGCCGTGCAAAATCTTGCCCAGCACAGTGAATGCAGTGTCGATGGAGTCAGCGGTCACATCCATGGCTTCCATAGCCTTTCCAAGCCGAGCCAGCACAATACAGAATTCAGAGGCAGCACCTGCAGAACCCCCTGGAGCCTGGCCTCCCATGGCCACACCAGAGGCAGCCTCACAGGCTCTGAGGCAGATAATGAGGGTGTGTACCCCTTCAAGGCACCCAGAAGCACCCTGTGCCAGGAGTTTGGGGGCCACCTGGTGAACAACAGTGGTGTTCCGGCCATCCCACTCTCAGCGCACCAGATCCCTAGGACAGTCACGTTAGACAAGAACCTCTGTGCCACGGCCATGGCCACTCCTGGGCCTATTGGCTCCCTTCCCCTGCCCAAGGCAAGTCAGGCAGAAGCATGTCAGTGGGGCAGCCCTCAGCAGAGACCTTCAGTCAGTGAAAGCAGCAGGTGGTCCATTGACGCTGCCATCCCCAGGCGGAATACCCTTCCTGCAATAGACAACAGCCGATGTTGCCAAGGTCAGTATGAGCCCTCACCGAGAAATAGAGGGAGAGGGGAGGTGGCACCGGGTTCTCAGTGGTTAGCTAGTCCTTGGTCTCCCATGGCCAAGGGAGACTTGGGAGCCACTCAGGTCACTGATAGTCAAGTTCATCTCCTGTCTGGACCTTGAGACCGCTGTGTCCCCCAGCACTGCAGGCTGTTAGTAGACAACCACAGTGGCAAGACTGTGGCAGACTCAGCCTCTACTAAGGGAGACAGAACATTCTTCGTTGCAGTACAGCACATTATGGGTTTGGAATTCTAAATAATCGTGTATGTATGTGTAAATCAAAGCAAAGACTTAAAATAGAAATTGAGGAGATCAGTCCAAACTAGAGCCAAACCAGTGTGGACTCACAGTTGAAACAAAACGAGATCTTCAAAATATTTTCCAACCTATATTTGGATCTCTTTGTTTGAAGTCTAAACTTGTATTTGAAATACCTAGATTTTTTTGTCATTTGTTTTCCACTGAGAGTATTTTATATCTGCATATAACCTCCTCTCCTCAATGAAAAGAAATAGATCAATAGTAACTCCTTTCCTTTTGCATCCATTCTTACATCTTGCAAAGCCTTTGTTTGTTCTTCCCGTTATGAGGGAGTTTGGTGGGGCAAAGCCTTGTTTTGTCTGTTTTATATGAGGCCCGTGGTACTTAGGCTTACTCAGGGTTGCAAGTCAGAAGTGGCAAAGATGAACCTCACGCTGAGGTCCTGTATCCTGGGTTAGAACTCTTTGCAGGCTTTTCAGTGTTTCAGCAATTTGAGCAAGGCCCTTGTGCTGTGAAATTGAAATGATAGAGACATATATAAAACAGGTTTGCTGTTCAGAGCTCACATTTATGTACACAATGAAATGAAACCGATATGCAGAAGTCAGTACAAGCCCTCTTTACTGTTCCTGGAGGTGGCAGGTGGGTGAAAGGGATGGGTGGTGGGTGCCATAGGAGTTGAAGGAGAAGTGTATCCTGTGGGTAGATGTCTAGGAGAGACACTCTGTGGGTAACACTGGAGCTGGACCTGGAAACCCAGGAGGAGTTGTGGTAGGGAGCAAGGATGTGTTAGAGGTAACACCTTGTCATTTGGGGTTGAGAGTCGTGTCCTCTGGAGCGTCAGTGAGACCCTGAGCAGCACTGGGGAGGGTGTGGGAGGCATCAACACATGGATCAGCTGTGATACATGCGGATCTCCTTCCTCTGTCATAGCTTCTTCCTGCAAGTACCCCCGGCATGGTGGAGGGAATGCCGGCCGGCCTGCTGAGTCCATGCATGAGGGAGTCAGTTCTTTCCTGGTGAGTATGACTGAACCAGGGGTCCCCAGGCTGGCTCAGGGAGGTAAAGGTCACACTCCAGGGAACTAAAAGCACATCCCCCAAAGGGTGACAGCATCTCCCTCCTAGGAGCCCGCCTGGGTTCTTGCCTCAGTTCAGAATCATGGGTTCAGTTTTTGGATAAGTGAGATACAGGTATCCAGGTCTGGAAGAAAGTGAGTACTTAAGTAGATGGGATCACAAGGCTCACCAGCCCTGTGGGTAGCAGAGGGTGCAGAATGCTGGGGTTCTGGGTGCTCTAAGCAGGTGCTCTAACCCATGAGGTCCCCTGGAGCAGGAGTGCTTCCCTGTGAGCCTTTGGTATGGGTAGGCGGAGGGGACAGGCTACCGGGGTGGTGGGTGATCTGATTCAGCAACCTTATCCAGGAGATCCTCTGGAGAAGGGGTGCTTCCATGTGAGCCTCAAGGGAAGGGCAGTACTCAGAGTCAGGTGAGGTGGATGGATTCCAGGCTGCCACCGGGAAAGGGTAACCACAGTTGTCCAAGGTGTCAGACAAGCAACAAAGCCTGGCTTCAGGCCCCTTACAAAGATGGTGGGAATTAGGTAACCAAGGCAGAAGGCAGATGGGGCAGGAGCTGGAGGAAGGCTGTACCTAGGTCTGCTGCATTGCACAACTCTGTGGCAGCTCTGCCTGCAGCTTGATGGTCACCCACAAGTCTGAGTGAGCCCCAAGCTCCCTGTACCTCCCTGATACCTTGTCTGTTAATCACAGCCGTTGGGGGAGAGGAATCTCCTTGTCTGCGGAAGTGCACCTCGCCCCACACCTCACCTTCCAGGGCCAAGACATCTGATATGGTCCTTGCCTTGATCAGGGCCTGAGATGCTGACCTGCCTGAAGGGGTGGCCTGCCCCTCCACACCTTTGGGCGTTTCTCCTTGGGTGGAATGAGAGACTTGAGGAAAGAAATGAGGCACAGAGACAAAGGAAAAGTTGGCCCAGGGGACCCACGCCAGCACCGGTCTCTGAGTTCCCTCAGTATTTATTGATCATTATCTTTACCATCTTGGAAAAGGGGAAGTGGCAGGACAAATAGGATCATAGGAGGGAGAAGGTCAGCAGAAAGACATGTGAATAAAGATCTCTGTGACATGAATAAGTTTCAGGAAAAGTGCTGTGCCTTGATATGCATATGCAAACATCTCCATAAACCTTTTTAGTGCATAAAGAGCAGCACTGCAGCACGTCCCAACTTCAGTCCTGAGGTGGTTTTCTCCTATCTCAGTAAATAGAACATACAATCGGGTTTTACACTGAGATGTTCCATTGCCCAGGAACGGACAGGAGACAGATGCCTTTCTCTATCTCAACTGCCCAGAGGCCTTCTTTCCTCTTATACTAATCCTCCTCAGCACAGACCCTTCATGGGTGTTGGACAATCAGGTCTTTCCCTTCCCACAAGGCCGTATTTCAGACTATCACATGGGGAGAAACCTTGGACAATTCCTAGCTTTCCTAGGCAGAGGTCCCTGCAACTTTCCGCAGTGTATGTGTCCCTGGGTACTTGAGATTAAGAGAATGGTGATGACTTTTCACAAGCGTACTGCCTTCAGGCACTTTTTGAACAAAGCATATCCTGCACTGACCCAAATCCATTAAACCTTGAGTCACCACAGCACATGTCTCTGGCAAGGACAGGGTTAGGGGTAGGGTTACAGGTTAATAGCATCTCAAATACAGAACAAATGGAGTCTCTTATGTCTACTTCTTTCTACATAGACACAGTAACAGTCTGATCTCTCTTTCTTTTCCCCACACCCGCCAGTGCTGAGTCAGGACTTGAGGTGGATGGTGGGTCTTGAGGCCACACCTGCATGGTGCACGGCCTGTGCTGCCTTCTGCCTGGGTCCAGTATCCAGAAATCCGAGTGGACATTGGGTACTGGACCCCATCTGCATGGTGCACGGCCTGTGCTGCCTTCTGCTTGGGTCCAGCATCCAGAAACCAGAGTGGACCCAGCCACTAAAGATATTTTATCCTATAGATTTGTCACAAATTGTAGTTGGACCCCATGGGGTCCTGAGAGCTAGAAGGGCCCAGACATCTCATTTTTTCTTGCCTCTACTTTGATTTCAGAGTCTTTCCAGGGACACTCTGATAGCTTCAAAGTGTAGCCCTCCCCATGTAATGAAGGCTTATAATTGTATGCTGCCCTGGCATCCACATTGAATGCAGGTTTAACTTTCTCAGAACAGAGGCAGAGGACTTAGTCACCCCGATGGTTTCCAGTTCTACATCACACCCATGTGGCTTCAGTCAGTGGCCAGAGATAGGAACTTAGACTCACCTGCCCCAGCCAGCAGACTGGGCTCGCCACTGTCTTGCTGCTCCCTTTAAATGGATCATCCAGGCATTTACTCCAACCTTAATTAAGTGATCCACACCCCATTCCGCAAGATACACTGCCAGTTGCCACCCTCTCTCCTCTTGCTCTCTTTTTCTGTGCTCCCTGACCTCCCAGGACCTGTAAGAACTGAAAACTCTTCCACTTTTACGTGTGACTGTGTCATGGAAGCTGCTCCAAAGTCTGACCCCTGAGGCTGCCCAGAGGGGCCCCATGCATGGGGTTCCTGGCTGGAGCACTTCTGTCTGGGCCTCTGGTGGCTGCTGAAGACAGCAGCCCCCAGCCAAGATGATCAAGAGTTTCGTCAAAACACCCAGTCATGACTCTTTTTGGCCTTGTCTAGAAATTCTCATTCCTATCTTGTTCTTGCTGGTGATAGCTGTGTTTCTTTCACTTTCCCCTTCCTAGCCAGGAAAAGCACTCGTGGGCCTGTCGGACAGCATTGCTTCTGAGGACAGCTGTGTGCCCATGAACCCAGGCTTCCCTACCCTGGTGGCTGTGGAGCAAGCAGGCAGCGATTCTCAGGGTGTCTGCACCGCTGTGGGCTCATGTCCTGTTTGCTTTGACCTGCTTGGCTTCCCACTCACGGAGCTTTCTGTGCACCAAGATGTCAGCCAGGGACATGAGGTCCAGCTGCCCCCTGTCAACCGCAGCCTCAAGCCTAACCGGAAAGGTAAGCCTTTCCCCATTCTATCTCTTGACAATGTCCAGGGACTCTTCATTCGCTTAGGGGTCAGGTGGATCCTGGATGTGGAACGTCTGACTTTGGCAAGTCATGTGAATTCTCTGAGCCTCAGTTTTCTTCTCTGTGAAATGAAGATAGTAACTCCTACTTCCTGGGTTTGTTTGGAAGGAGAGTGTCTGGGACAGTGGCCCTGGCTCACAGCAGGTGTCCAGTGAAGTTTGGTCTGTGCCCTGCACGTGTAGACCAGGAAGAAGAGCTAGAGTTCAGGTTCCAGGCTGCTATGACCTCACCTTGTGGCCTTGGCCCAGCACAGGGTTCAAGGAAGGAGTGGGATACCTGGGTGGGGATCATTCTGGCCACAGGGAACCAGACCTGGCTGATGACTGAAGGTTCTTTTCCTGCTCCAGCAAATCCAACACCATCCAACCTGAGAAACAACAGGGTCATCAGTGAGCTCTCCTTCAAGCCACCTGTCACAGAGTCCTGGTCTGGGACCAGGTGAGTGTCTGTCAGTGGAAACAGGAGCTTGGGACCGGGTTGGTGGAGTGAGTGGGATGGCCATTGGTTTGTGGTCAGGAAACTGGACGCTGATGTTGATCTGGACATAGCTGATCTTGACTGTGTCTCATGAGGCGTGGCGGCCTTCTCATCTGTAAAGGGGGAATAATGATCCCTGCCCCGTCAGTTCTTGATCTGGTAACAGTGTGAGGTCTGGATGCTTCAAGTCAGGGCCCAGCTGGAGGCTGGAGCCCTGACAGAAGCCCTGAGCCCCACGCAGGATGTACTCCTTGCCTTCTTCCCACGACAGCCACACCTTTTACTCCAGCTCCTCCCAATACCCCATCTCCATGCAGAGCATCACCAGCACAGACTCAGAAGACAGTGGAGAGAGAGAGATTTTCTTGGTGAGTCCTTGGGGGTCACTGTAAGCCTCCTGTCAGAGTCCCCTGGGACCCACACTCACGTCCCTGGTTCCCAGCTTAGCTACCCCAGCTGACTCACCCCAGCCCAGTCAGGTGTGATTTGGTCTCCTGTTGCAAGCCTTCTTGAGCACAGGCATATCAGGCAATCATCAGGGTTAGGAATATGATGGTTTCCCCTTAAGAAAGTCTGGAACTTGAAGAGCAGAGGCAGCCCGCCTCGCCCTCACGATGGTGACACAGGTGGGCCCTGCCCTGGAAGAGGCAGAGTTCGAGGTGTCTTGTTGGCCATGGGGAGACACAAATGTACATGCCTCACCGTGGTGAGGGCTGTGAGAGACGTGGAGATGCAGGTGGACCACAGGATACCCGTTAGATTGGCACTGAAGAGGGCATCATGACCAGCACTTGATAGTTGCTGCATAGATACCGGAAGAATGAGCCAGCCAACCAGCAAAGCAGCCAAAACCCAGAGCCCAGGGTGGCCGCTTTTCTCACCAGAGCCACACTTCAGGAATGTCCCAGCAAGGTGGCAGCCTTCTAGGGAGGAGGCTGGGGGACCCTGTGTGTCTCCTGGAGAGCTGCCAAGGGAGTAGGCTCCATGTAGCCCGGGGTGGTGGGCACTGCTGATCTCTGGGAGCTGGAGGGGGAGGCAGCTGCTTTGTAGGATGGACCCACTCTGGGCCATGGGTGGGAGTTTCAGAGGACTGATTGGGTGCAGCATCTAGTGTATGAAGGAGAGGCACAGTAGTAACACCTGGCTCACAGGACTGCTGAGAGGGTTTGAATGAGCAGAGTGTGCCCCAGTGCATGGCTCAGAGTAGGACCCAGTAGGCTCGCAGCTACACCCACAGGTGTGATCCACTGGGTGCTGCGTCTGTCTGTGTCCTAAACTCATTTGTAGGATTTTCCTCCTTGTGACAGCAGAACGCGGCATCTGCATTTCCTGTTTCCGGTGGCACCAGCAGTTCAGCCCTGCCAAGGAGCACTGGTACCATCCACTATGTGGCCCTGGACTTCCAGCCGAGCAAGGTGCCTGGGGTGGAGCTGGGGTTGGGCAGAGTCCTTGGGTCCTGGGAGAGAGACTGTGGGGCCAGGCCCTTCAGCACCAGCCGCACCGGGCTGCTGGGCTGCCACTGCCAGCCCAGTGCCTGGCTCTTATGCTCAGTGGTGCTCTGATCTGGATCTTGGGGCTCCTGTTCCTTCCCTCTCAGCATGGTGCCTTCATCAGCCTGCCCTGACTCCCTGTAGAGACAGACAGATGACGGTGTGGAGACCTGATCTGTGGAGGTTGCGGAATAAATCAGGAGAGACCCGGGACTCAGCAACCTGGCTCCAGGCCAAACTCTTCTATGAGGAGAACTCACTGTGTGGGAGGGTTCCAGAGCTCGGCCATCAATGCGGGGGCGTCAGAAGGGACTTCGGGGCCCCGGAAAGCCTCCCGAGAAAGCACACCTACTGGTAGACAGTAAAGCACCGTCTACTACTAGACAGTAGCCAGCCTGTCTAGACAGCAGGGTGGAGAGCTCCACCTCTGTGCCTTGCCCCCTTTGGGGAGATAGGGCTCACCGAGGCACCCCTGGAAAGGCCTAGGCTGGTGCTTGTTGACACCTGGGAAATTTCCTGCCCTGGATGAGTGTTTAGAGGGGAAGGCCTTGACCAATCTTTGGGCCAGAGAAGGGCCTGGCTCTTCCTGCGAGCTGGGAGATGAGAAGTGCTGGCAGGGCTGTGGCATCCAGCAGCAGGAGAGGTTAGCCTGGAGTTGAGGCTTTAAAGCCCAGGCCCCACAGGCTGCTGAGAGCAGGAGGCGGAGGTTCCTTTCCCCCTGAGACAGTTTGGGAGAGCCCCCTCCTCAGCCTGTCCTTCCTCACCAGGAACTCACAGACACTCCCACTCCCACTTCCACCCTCTGTCCCTCAGTCATCCATAGGCTCTGTCACGTCCGGGGAGAAGGTGGACTATGTCCAGGTGGATCTGGAGAAGACCTGGGCCCTGCAGAAGACCATGCATGAACAGATGTGCCTGCGGCAGTCCTTGGAGCCTCCCAGGGGTGCCAAGCTGTGACTTGGGCCACCAAAACCAGAGCGGGGCCAGGACAGTGCTTCAGAGCTGCTCCTCCACACTCTACAGCTCTGTGGTAATAGGGACCGCATCCCTTATCCAGAGAGCAGAGGCCTGATCCAGGCACATCCTCTGCCTACTCGGGGCCCACGTCTGCCTTTGGCTGGCTGTGGTCCCCACCTTCACCCCCTTGCTAGGAGCGGTTGCCAGCAAGCATCCTCAGTCTCTTCCTGCTCCTCAGACCCAGGCTCCCAACAGATTTCCACACTCACACTTCGCTCACGGTCCTCAGCCTCTTCCCTCTAGCCTTTGGGCTGTTCCCCTCAATCCTGGAACATGAGGAGCTACCCTGCTGACCCTGGGACCCGAGGCCCGCAGGCCACAGTGGACATGGACCTTTTCAGCCCTGGCATTTTTTGGTCAGGGGAGAGGCAAGGCCATCAGACGTTGAGATAGTTGAGAAGGAAGGTTAAAGGTGGTCTTGAGAAGCAAAGGAATTAGATCCTTAGACCCAGCAAGGCAGCTCTTACCTGCAGGTTCTCCCACTTTCAGACTGAGGCCAGAGTATGGCAGCTGCTCCTGGGTGGGAGAGGCAGAGAGGGAAAGGCAAAAGGAAGGGAAAACATTAAGAGTTTCAGAATGAACAGGGCAGAGCAGACACTTCAACCTACCTTGGGGTGAATAGACTTTCCTCCTCCAAAAAATGACTGCCCACAGGGTTTGATGGAGGCGGCCTCCACACCCTGTCAGCACCTGTGAGTGCCACACTTCACCAGACCAGGGGCCTGGTCAGCTTCTGGGGATGTACCCCTCAGCAGGAGCCCTCTCCCCTGGCTCAGGTGGCCAGGCCCCGGGCTTAGGCACTGAGGACACAGGAGTCTATCAGACCTTTTCCCAAACTTGACAAGGTCACATCAGTGAGGGAAAGGACAAGGACGCAGACGGTGGTGATGGGCAAGATGGGCTGAAGATGCTGATGGGGTGCCCAGAAAGTGGAAACTCCTCAGGGAGTGGAGGCAGAGAAGGTGGTTTTTAGGACAAGGGGTGCCTGAGTTAGGCTTGAGAGGAAGTTAGGTCAGATTTTTACAGGGAAGGAGGGCAGGGCCAGGGTGCGGTGGAGGAAGAAGGAACGACAGACTGGAAAAGCCTTGTGCTGAGGGACCAAAGGGACTTTGGAGTGCAGGTCCAGCTGCTCAGAACTGCAGGGGCCGGGCCTTTGTGCTTCCACAGTTGGAATGGTGATGGCTGGGTGGCCACACTGGGCAGAGTGTGCAGGGTGCTGGATGACTGGCCCAGCCCTGACTGTGTCCCTGTAAGGTCCTCTGCAAGAGACCCCATACAGCGCAGCTCTTAACTGCTGTTCCCTGTCCCCAGCTGACTACAATGGGGCCCAGTATTGATCTCAGTTCCCAGCCCAGTCACCTTCCTTGTTGATCCCAGGCTGCTGAGAAAGTGCTGCGTGTTCTGAGTGTGCGTGGCATGCATGAACCTGGTGGAGGCTTCAGAGACTGAGGTGTTGAAGTCCCATCTCCAGAGGGGTTCCTTCTAGCTCTTGGTTCCTGTGACCACCAAAACCCTGAGGGTGAGATTAGGGTGGAGATGGAAAGAAGGGCAAGAGAAGAGGACACGGGCCTATTGGAAGCAGAGCTCTATTCCCAAGCCTGAACTCCAGTCATGTCTAGCATGTATCCACCCCTCCACCCACCAGCCCAGAAGGAAAAGTCAACTCAGCTTAATACAGGGGTCCTTGGACCTATCATGAGGTTAAAGTCCACCTCCCCTGGTGGCCTGGCCATGAGTGAGACCCCAAAAAGGGACACCTCAGCCAGTGCAACTCACATGAGGGCTTGTCCTGCTGGGCTCTCCAGGGGAGCCTTCTTCACCCACCCCCACCACCTGCAAAGTTAGAGAGCAGTCAGGTGGGAACAATGAGAAGCAGGGGCAAGGACATCTCCCTAGGACCTTGCTTTTCCATCTGTGGAGTGGGTAGTTGGATTTGATATTTTCTGGCCCCTTCCTAGGCTGAGGCTCTACTGGTCTCGGGGAGCTCCTTGCTCTGTTACTTCTTTCTGGAGGATCTGCATCACGAGGGATGAGCAACACCAGAGCTTTGGCCAATTGGCCAGTCCCTCCCTGGCTTGATATGGACAACTTCTTTAGTTCAAACCAGTCAAACAGACCGCATTCCTACGGCAGAAGCACAACCATTCTGGTTGTGGGATCATAGGCTCAGCTGCAGTCTGCCTTGTGGTCCTTCAGCATGCTGTGAGGCTGTCATCTCAGTCCCAGGCCCTGGCACAGCACCACCGGTATGACTGTGACCTCCAGGGAGATGCAGGACAGGGAAGTGAGCACTGCCGTTCTGGGCCTGGGCCTTGATCTAGGAAGTGTGGGGGAGGGGAGGCTGACCTGCAGAGCACTAAGGGCATCATTCTGGGATACACCAGGCCCCTGGGGCCTGGGACAATGGCCGTCTGCCTGCTGAGAGCCCACTGCAGAGTCAGGCTGGCATATTCGGTCCGGCAGTGTGTGTTCTTGTTTTTATTTGTTGGCTACTTGTATCTTGCTGTTTAGAATCATTTTGTACAGAATGTTTGGTTTCTCCTTAAGAGAAAATGGGCGAGAAGCCCCGTCTTAAGTTCTTGACTTGGTACCATTTAAAACTGACATTTCATTTTTCAAATCACTGTTGGTGCCTAATCACTGAAGTTAATCCATTTTTTTCTACAACTTTTATTATGTGTATTTACCCTGTGAGCAGACCTGGGGTGACAGGAGTGTGCTCAAGTGGTTGTCGTTTCTGCTGTGGCCACGGGACAGGCCTCGTGCTGGCAGGCTCCTTTGTACTGAGGCACTGGAGCAGGACAACAGTGAAGTGCATGAGGAATACAGCCCAGGGTGGGCTGCTTGGGTCTCTCTGGGAGTGGAGCCCATACTCACTGAAGTCCCACCTTGGGGTGAGCCTGAGCACCTGGCTGCCCTGGGTAGGCACAGACACACACTGTCAACAAGAAAAGCGTTTCAGAATCATTTCTCCAATGACCCAGGAAGGCCACTGTGCCAGTCTGTTCACTTCATCTTAAGTAGGAAATAAGTAGTTTTCCTGGCTCAGAAAGAAAATAAATTCTCTTTATCACAGAATCTGTTTTCCTAATCTGTAAACTGGACATTGTGCTAGCATCTGCCAATTCGTCTTTCTCAGAAGGGTGTCTAGTGGTGGGTTCCGAGAGGGCCTCATCTGTGTCTGTGTCCACTGGGCCTCTGGCACAGGTCCCTGAGGTCTGACATCTCACAGCTCCCCTCCACCCACTGCACAAGTGGGGCAGCCCTTGAGGTCCCTGGTGCCTTTTTACCTGTACCATGTTCTCCCAAATGGCACTGCAGGCATGGTGCTTGGGGACCCAGTGGTAAGGGCTGCTCCCAGGCTCTGTACGTGCCCCACTTCTCTTCTTCAACTCCAGGATAGGGTGGGGTCCAGGAAAGGAGCCGGGTGCAGGCTCTGGAGTGGGAAACCTGTGGTGAAGGCTGATCCTGGGCTCTGTGAGCGTGGCTGCTCCTGCGTTTCTCTAGCTCCAGGATGGGATGGTGCCTGTGGTAAGGAGCTGGGTGTAGCCATGGTGGGTGCACCATGGCCCTGTGTGACAGCTAGTCCTCGGCCCTGCCAGTGTGGCTGCTCGTGTGCTCCTCTCCAGCTCCTGGATGGGATGGTGCCCACGGGAAGGAGATGGGTTTGAGTTCCGGAGAAACGGGGCTGCCTCCCAGCTAGCCCTGACCCGTGTCAAGTCCAGCTCTGGAGATGTGACAACCCCCTCTCAACCTCCCCAGCTTCTTAGGTGCGAGGAAAGGAATGTGGCATCTGCAACAGGTGTTTGTGGGCAGTCCAGAATTCTTGGGTCTGAAACATCTCCAGTTATTTGGGTTTCAGGTGCACCTGAGAGGTGAGTCCCCTCCACAGTATTCCACTGGGATGCCGCATCCTGTGCACCCTTCCTCCCTCTTCCATTCAATCCTCTAGGTCCTCCCAGCCTCAGAACTAGGCAAGTCCTTCAGCACACAGGGCTCTCACTCCATGCTGTATCTCAAGTGAAGGGGACGGGTATGTCCTCGCCTTACCAAGGAGGAGCACGGGTCCCTATCAGGCTGCCCAGATGCAGTGAGGAAATCAAGGGTACAGCATACAGGAAGAGCAACAGCTTTCAAAGGCTCCAGAGAGGCTGGTTTCATACTGTTTGAGAACAAGGGTCTTTCTCTTCGTAGAAAAGGGGCTATAGCAGGCTCAAGGCACAAGAAGGTCACTGGACTGCCCCCGCTCAGCCCTCAGGTACTGCTCTGGTTGTCCATGGCTAAAACTCATCCTGCTGGCCAAAGCCTTTGCTGTTCCAGTTGTTAAATATTTTGATACCACCCTTAACTCTAAAGGGTGGAGTCACAGGCACAGTTAGGAGCTAGAACTAACCTCCCACTGACACTTGGCCATTCACACTCGTAGAACAGCACACTTACTAAATAACTGCATAATTCATTATGCAGTGTCTGTTCCTCTGAAGTAAGGGGTTAGGTCTGTTTGGATCACCAATATATTCCGACACTGAGCAATGAATGAGTGAACGGATGGATGGATTTTTAAGACTCAAAGTGAAGGGAAATACTATATTGACCCAATGCTTGGCTGAGACTGGATGCATCTCCACCCAGGAGATCAAATCCAGGAATCTGGTGGGTCTGCTCTCCCACAGGTGAGGATGTTGCTGTCCTTGGAAATGGCTTCCGTCCAGCCGTGTGGAGGGTGGACGTGGTCCAGACTCTGGGAGAGCCCGGCTCAGCCTTGGGCCCCTCCCTGGGCCACTGCTGGTAAAAGAGCACACAGACTTTCCTTGCATAAGAGGGATGGGACATTGCAGTAGACAGCAGGAGAAGGCCACCTGTGTGGGCAGTTTCCCATAGGGGCTGGGCAGCAGCACCCTTGCGGGCTTAGCAGTGGTTGGGACAGCTCTCCCGGGACACTCCAGAGAGTGCTGGTTCAGTGCTAGTTCACAGCTCTGGCCTGGCACCAGCAAGTGGGCAGCGATGTCACCCAGGATCTTGCAGTTCCTGCATCGAAGGGGAAGCACAGCAATCTTTGGATGAGGTAGTGTGGCCGCTGGCTCAGGCCCCTGTCTGTTCAACACCCTTAGGGACAGCACCCACCTCGCTGGAGCAGCAGCTCTCTGCTGTCAGCCTGTGAGGGAACAGGAAGTAGTTGACCAGGTTCAAGTCAAAGCTGGAGCCCTGGAGACCACACAACGCTTTCACGGAGAGGGCAGTGGTGTCCCTGTGGGTCCCTGGTCCCAGGCCATTCTCCCCCTTTTTGTTCACCCCCTTCATTCACTTCTGTACCCTCAACAGCCCAGGGATGCCTGGCAATGTGGGTGCTCAAAGTTGACAGTAGATGAATGATACTTACAGCACGTGAAGGCCCCAGGCTTAATGCAGTAGATGGAATCACTGGAGAGAGATTTGGGCAGCACAGCACAGAATGGGGCTCTAGGGGGCCCTGCCATGGCCCCAGAGGCTCCATCATGAACCTGTGCTAGCATGGACAAGGGCTTAATAGCTTCTTCCATGAAGCAGGCTCTTGTAGTCACATGCAGGTGGGTCCTGGGGCAGGGAGGGTGTCACTGTGGGGGCCTGACCGGAGCTACCTTTCCACCCATGCCTCCCGCTGCACACACTTGGCAGCGGGAGGCTTGATCCAGGAAGGCAAAGAGCCACTGCAGCCTGGAAATAAAAGGCTGTGAGTTGTTCTCAAATGAAGCCAAGAGTGTTTGAAGCTTCACAAAAAAAGCAGGAGTGCCCAGGAGCCTCTACTCACCCATGGTCTCCAGGCCAAAGGCAGAACAGGCATTTCTAGTTCAAAGTGAGGCTGGAGGCATGGGACCCGGAGGAAGAGAAGGTGAACACTTGGCCCAGAGTGTCTGGGATTGGAAACACAGCAATGACCTTGGTTTGGAAAATAAGCGGTATAACAAGGTAACCCCTGAAGTCCCTTCCAGCTCTGACATCCCATAGCCCCAGGAGCCAAAGATTAGTGTGTCCTAAGGTCTTGTGGTACCAGGGTTCTAAGGCTGGGGCTCAGGTCTGCCACGGAGTTCATGTCAACATCATTCCAACCACAGCAGCCCCCATACCCCTTTCTCCATGGTTCCCCAGGAGAGAGCATCCACACCCCTGCAAAGCAGCAAGCTCCACCTCTGTCCCAGTCCACTGCTGCAGCCCCTGTTCAGGGGCCTGGCCCTAGAGCCACCATGAGTTATTCCACCCACACCACTTTCTCCCTGCTTCCCTGGGACAGGGCATTCAGACCTATGCAGAGCAGTGCCTCTGGCTCCAACTCCACCCCCAGTCCACTCCTGCAGCCCTGCTCAGCACCCTGGCCCTAGAGTCACCCAAAGTTATCCCCCTGCCTTCAAATGAGAAAGGCAGGCATCAGTATGAGAATTATGCTGACAGAAGAGGACATGGTGGTGTACACTGGCTTCTGATGGCAGAGGTGTGGTCCTATGGGAGACAGGAAGGAGATCCTCTTCATGCCCATATTCCCTGGAACAAGCTGATTTCCAGATCCCAGCTTTGTTTCTCTTCTCACTAGACAATCTGGAAAGATCAGTCATGCATTTCTCCAAACAGCCCACCGCACAGAATAGCACTTCTTAAAGTGTGGGCCACTCAGCTGTTTCAAGGCAATGTAAGTTCAGAAATGGAGGAAGCCTTTAGAAACCTGTAAAGCATTGTGATATTACCATGGCCACATAAACACAGGGTCTTTTTTTTTTTTTTTTTTTTTTTTTTTTTTTGGTAAGTCATTTTATTGTATTTTACAAAAGTAATGGTCTGCAGCAGACCAAAATTAGAAAAAAACAAGTCCTTCACCAGGAAGTTTGAGAAGAACAAGGAGCCGCAGCTTGGGAAGTCAGAGATCATAGCCAACCTCCTCTGCTGAACCTGAAGTTCAGAGAGGAGAAATTGCCTTGAGGTCATACTATAAACCTGGATCAAAGCTTACTTTCACAGAATCAAAGCTGAAATTTTGAGTGATTTTTAAGCAAGCCATAAAGTGAATAGGTAGCCATAGATAGTAAATACTGCGTTTGTTGCATTCAACAAAAACATGTCTGAAACCAGAATGAATGGGAGCTCCACACAGGAGGACGCAGTCCACCACCATGGACTCATGGAGAAAAGTCAGTGATGTCAAGCAGCCAGCGAGGACCCCTCCTCCCGCCTACCCTTGTGCCCATCTTGAGTTCTTATCCCGTTGCTACCTACTACCTTGACAATGGCTTGAGGCCCTCTGGGGCCTTCACGTATCCACAGACCTCAGGGGATCATGTCAGCAATGCAAAGCAAGACCCACTCTCTCCAGCCCACATTCTCACTCCTTTCTACCATCTACCATTGACCATAGTGCGGAGAACCAAGGGCAGACAGGAAGTGCAAAATCAGCGTCTATTCAAAAACCACGAACAAGGCCTGAGGGATGCTGTTCACGCAGCATGGGGCACCCAGATTGATTAAAACGATATTGCCCGTATCTGACTTGGCCATGTGCTCAGGGCAGAAGCCAGTCAGCTCGCTCTCCTGTGAGGTCCAGGCCTCCTACCATAATTGCTGCTTAGTGTAATCCTCACTGGGAACATGAAAGTCCTGAGGAGGAAACAAGGCAAGGCAGTGGGCACCAGAATCAGCCCAGTAACTGGACTAGAAAACAGTCACCTCCTCTGGGAAGTCGTCTTCACTACATCCAACCTGGCTGGAGTCCTGAGAAACTGCCTACAAATGGTGCCAACAGCTTCTGCCTGCAAACACAGTCCAGCTTCTCATCTTGACATGAGGGCCTTTTATGTGACCTTTCACTTCATACCACCTTAAAGTAATGCCCATTTTATCGATTAAATGACTGAGATTCAGATGGAGAAAAGAATTGGTCAGGTCACATGGCAGTGAATGAAGGATTCATAAGTTCCTACAGGAGCCCAGCAGCTACAGCCCTGGTCCATTGGCCAAATCCAGTGGCATCAAGACCTCGGTGTGAGCCCCCGTGCTCGTCCTCACTTGCTGTCTGGCCATGGTCAGTGAGCGTCTCTGACTCAACCTGTAAACCTCCCTGGGCCTGGATTTCCTCATCTCTCAGGTGAGGATATGTCTACCTTCTACTAGTTTGGCGTTCTATTCTTCCATGGTGCTTACCCGCAGTCATGTTCCTGCTTTCGTCTTCTACTTTTAGATTTGCAGAGTCAACTTGCAAGACAATTAGTCACCCCCTTGGGACATGATCCTACAGTCAGGTCAATGGGAGTGTGCTGGGGTTCTGTGGTATGGGTCCTTGGTCATGAGCAAGCTTTCCCCTCATTACCCTTTATCACATTATACAGCTGCACCTGCAGCAATATCACCAAGCACTAGTTCTAATAATGATATATTTTAAAGAAAACACCTAAGCACAATGTAGTGTTTCTTAATTGATTTAAGCAGCATTTATGACAGTTACTCTAGCCCTATTCTTGTCCTCAGATCCTGAGTACAGTGCCCTAGATTTGTACAAGATTCCACAGAGCTTCGAGCTGGCTTAACACCCAATACCCTCATCTCCCCAGTGCACGTCCTCTGACTACTGCAGAAGACGTTGCTCGAGCAGTGGTTTAACTCACTCATTTCCCAGGAGCATTTATTAGATAACATATCAGATTAGCCAATCACCTCCCACAGATGATTAAAAAAGATCAAAAGAGCTGCCAGAGGGGAGATAACAGCATCTTCTCTCTTAGTCCCTCTTTTTTTCTTATAATTCTGCCCTATCCAGTTCTTCCTCACCCCACACACAATATCAACAAATAGGGACAGAAAGGTAGACAGATGGACAGAACCTATACACACACACACACATGCATACATAGAGAGAGAGAGAGAGAGAGGGAAAAATATTCACAACAGAAAAAAGATCATCGAATGCCATTTTCCCCCATAGAATGGAACTTCATACTTTTAAGAAAATAAAACAATTCCCCAAATTACTCTTAAGCTCCTAATGCTTCTGGAAATTTACATATGATGGCCCCCTGAGCAAGCTCTGCTGCTCCCAGAGAAACTGGCATAGCCTGATGCATGTGCCTTGGTACAAGCACTTCCCAGAGCTTGTGTGCAACGGAACATATATCCAAACCATAATGTGCTTTTAGAACACATGTGGAAGAATTTCATAAACAGTAAAATCCTATACTTTTCTGTCTTGACTCTCAAACTGGCTTGTTGGCAAGTGGTATGTAAAGCCACAGGAAAAATGTAGCACTTTTTCCTGGAGCTATATTCTCTAATATTCAACAAAGAAAAATATGCATTTATGTTAAAACAAGTGTTTATAATTATGAACTACATGCCTGAGTCTTTTTGTCCAACTTTAATTTACAATCAGGGTATATGTGTAGGTTTGTTACCTGGGTATATTGTATGGTGCTGAGGTTCGGAACACGAGTGAATCCATCACCCAGGTAGTGAACCTAGAGACCCATAGGTAGTTTTTATTAACCCTTACACCCCTCCCTCTCTCCTTGCTCTTGTATTCCCAAAAGTCTATTGCTCCTATTTTTATTACCATGCATACCCAATGTTTAGCTCCCACTTATAAGTGAGAACATGTGATATTTGATTTTCTGTTTCTGTATTTGTTTGTTTAGGATGATGGTTTCCAGCTGCATCCAAGTGGCAGCAAAGGGCTTGATTTCATTCTTTTTTTATAGGTGTGTAGTACTCCATAGTGTATATGTGCCACGTTTTATTTATTCCACCCATAATTGATGGGCACCTGGGTTCATTCCACGTCTTTGCTATTGTTAAAAAAAAAAAAAAAAAAAAATTACCGTTGAATGGTAGTTCTAAGTTCTCTGAGAAATTTCCACACTGCTCTCCACAGTGACTGAACTGATTTAAATTCCCATCAACCGTATATACCCACTCCTTTTTCAACAACCTCATCAATCTGTTATTTTTGGACTTTTTAGTAATAGCCATTCCGACTGGTGTGAGATGATATCTCTTTATGGTTTTGATTTGCATTTCTCTGGTAATTAGTGATGATAAGCATTTTTTTCATGAATATTCTTGTATGTCTTTTTTTGAGAAGTGGCTGTTTATGTCCTTTGCTGCCTTTTTAATGGGGTTATTTGCTTTTTGCTTGTTCAAGTGTTTAAATTACTTATAGATTCTGGATACTTGACTTTTGTTGAATGCATGGTTTGCAAATACCTTCTTCCGTTATGTGGGTTGTCTGTTTACTTCCTTGATAGTTTCCTTTGCTGTGGAGAAGCTCTTTAGTTAATTAGGTCTCACTTGTTAATTTTTGTTTTTGTAGCAATTGCTTTTAAGGACATAGCCACAATTATTTGCCCAGGCTTATATTTAGAAGGATATTTCCTAGGTTTTCTTATAGGATTTTGATTAGTTTGAGATCTTTCACTTAAGTCTTTAATACATCTTGAATTAATTTTTGTATGTGATGATAGGTAGGTGTGATGTTTAATAATGAGTGTCAACTTGACTGAATTGAAGGATGCAAAGTATTGTTCCTTGGTGTGTCTGTGAGGGTGTTGCCAAAAAAGATTAACATTTGAGTCTGTGGCCTGAAAGAGGCAGACCCACCCTCAATCTGTGTGGGCACCATCTAATCAGCTGCCAGTGCAGCTAGGATAAAAGCAGACAGAGGAACATGGAAGGACTAGACTGGCTGAGTCTTCTGGCCTTCATCTTTCTCCCAGTCTGGCTGCTTCCTGTCCTTGAATACTGGACTCCGAATTCTCCAGCTTTTGGACTCTTGGACTTACACCAGTGGTTTGCCAGGGGCCCTCGGGCCTTCAGCCACAGACCGAAGGCTGCCCCGTCAGCTTCCCTACTTTTTAGGTTTGGAGACTAGGGCTGGCTTTTTTGCTTCTCAGCTTGCAGACGACTTATTGTGGAACTTCACCTCATTATTGTGTGACTTAACAATCCTTAATAAACTCCCTTTCATATGTACATCTATCCTACTAGTCCTGTCCCTCTAGAGAAAGCTGACTAATGCAATAGGGATCCAGTTTTATTCTTCCGCGTATGCGTAGCCAGTTACTCGGGACCATTTATTAAATAGAGAGTCCTTTCCCCATTGCCTATTTTTGTTGACTTTGTTGAAGATCAGGTGGTTGTAGGTATGCAGCTTTATTTCTGGCTTTTATATTTTGTTCCATTGGTCTTTGTATCCACTTTTGTACCAGTCAGTATTAGGTTACTGTGTCCCCATAGCATAGTTTGAAGTTGGGTAGTGTGATGCCTCCCACTTTTTTGTTTTGTTTTCTGTTCTGTTTTGTATTCTTTTTTTTTGCTTAGGCTTACTTTGACTCTTCAGGGATTTTTTGTTGTTGTTGTTGCTGTAGTTGTTGTTCCAAATGGAATTTAGAATAATTCTTCTAATTCTGTGAAAAACGATGTTGGTAGTTTGATGGGAATAACATTGAATCTGTAAGTTCCTTTGGGAAGTATGATCATTTTAATGATGTTGCTTCTTGTATAAGCATGGGATGTTTTTCCATTTATTTGTGTCATTTCTGATTTCTTTCAGCAGTGTTTTGTAATTCGCCATAAAGTAATCTTTCACCTCCTTGCTTAGCTGAGTCTCTGAGGTACAATGAGATTGTAGAGAGACTCTGAGCTCATGTCAGGCTGCTTTGGGTCAGTCCCCTACTCTGATATCAAGTAGTTTGGTGGAAATGTGGAGATGCCCAGGTCTGCTGGATGATGCAGAATGACTCAGCCTAGTTTTCAGAGCACTGCTCTCTGCTGATCTTTTTGATCTTCCCTACACTCTGCCGACACACTACTGCCAAACTGAAATTGGGTATTTCCACTTCTGTGCCTTTTCTTCTGACTCATCTGGAGCGACCCCCTCTTGCCAGTTCCTGTCTGTCAAGGCCTAACTGCTAGATCTCTTCTCTATGATGCTTTCCAGAATCTTCTCAAGTTGGCTCCCTAAGCTATCTGTACCTGTATTATAAAGTTTAACTCCATGCACCTGCTAGTAATAAGTATTTGCAGATCATCTTATCACCTAGATCAGACCTTTTGTACCCAGAGTGCAACACCCATGTCTCACTCGTCTTGGGTTTCCCTCAGTGCCCAGTACAGGGCCATGCTCCCTCCTCTTTGTTCATACTTATATTATAGCATTCTTCACACTGCAGTAATGCTTTTATGATATTCCCTTATTCACTGCAGACATGTACTGGGTACAGAGGACAAAGAGCTCAAAACAATGTGGTCCCTGCCCACCAGAAACTCACAGTCTACCAGGAAACAAACAGTAACAGTCTCAGAAGCTCAGAGCTCTTTATTTTTCTCCTTTTTGATGCCAAAACCTTGGGCTACATTTCCAACAAATGGAAGTCCTGTCTCCTCTGTTCATCCACCTGTGGTGACAGGGAGCTCAGGAGGTATCTAGGCAGCCTATTCCATTTTAAGTAGCTCTGACTATTAAACAACTCTGTCTCTTGTGAAGTTTGAAAAGCTGAGAAGTTCCAAGTAGATACCAGATGTTTTGTTTGTTTGTTGCATCTGCCAATTCATGGTAAATTGGCCCTTAGTGTGTTTGGCAATTTTTGCTTTATAAACTAATTGTTAGTATGTAGCTAAACTTGCAAGACAGTAAGGGAGAATCACCAGGGGTCAAAAAGGAAGAGAAAACTGAATTCCAGAACAGTAAGTCGGAAATGATGCTCTTTTTTTCTGCAATGTGGTGGTAGGGTACATGAGTGAACTTAAGTGTGTACCAAACTGTAAACTAGGTAAAGAAGTGTTTGAAAATACTTCTTTAAACATTTTGGGTGCCATATGGACGTAAAGCTTGAATGTGCTGAAGTGTGGTATTTTAGAGCATTGTAATGTATGGTGAAGTGTTTGTGCATACATACATACATAAAAGATGATTATAATAATGTTGCTTAAAAATGATTTGTTAACAGTGCCTATTTAGTGATTATATGATTACCTAACTGTAAACTAAATGATCAAGTGTTTACATATACTTCTTTAAACATACAACTTACCATTAAGGTTAAAAACTTAGCTTCATCAAGTTATTTCAACACATGTATATAATGTGTGCAGTGAAGTGTTTTTAGATAGGTGTTTAAAAATAGAATCAAATAATGTGTGAAAGTTTATAAATTGTGTAATTCTTGTTATGCTCAACTAAATCAGACTCTAGGGACCAGGGGGTAAAAGCACTAAGGGAACATAGCACTTGCTCCAAGAATTTTATTTTCCACAAGCCTGCTGTCAGCCTAAGACCGGTTTTACCTAGTGACTGATGAAACTTCCTGCTTTGACACCAAGACCAGTTTTACCTGCCACCATCACTCACCAATCAGAGCTTTCCAGCTCCCAAAAGCTTCTCTAGTGCCCATGAGCCTTCTTTCAAAACAATACGTAATGTTTCTTTTTAAAATAAAACCCCCAAACTTCTCTTTGTTCTTCACATATACCAAAGACCACCTGTGTGTATGTCCTGAATTGCAACTGTTGCTTCCAAAAATAAAACGTTAAATTTAGAAATTCATCCTTTATTTTGACATCGACAAATGTTACTGAAAAGTTGTATCATTACTGTGTTAATTCACTGATTTTAGGTGTTTACCACATGTGAGATGGGTCTCTTGAAGACAGCAGATGGTTGGGCCTTTTATTTTTTATCCAACTTGCCAGTGTATGCATTTTAAGTCTGGTGTTTAGACAATTTACATCTAAGATTAGTATTTATATGTTAGATTTTGATCCTTCCATCATGTTGTTAGCTGGATGTTTTGTAGACTTGATTATCTAGTTGCTTAATGGTGTCTGTGGGCTATGTGTTTAAAGTGAACTTTTGTGGTAGCAGGTATTGTTCTTTCACTTCCATGTTTAGCATGTTCTTAAGAACCTCTTATAAGGTTTGTCTACTGGTAACAAATTCCCTTAGTGTTTATTTGTTGGGAATGATTTTATTTCTCCTTTGTTTATGAAGCTTAGTTTGTTGGGGTATTAAATACTTGGTTGGAATTTCTTCTCTTTCAGGATGCTGAAAATAGCATCTGCAATTTCTTCCGGCATGTAAGGTTTCTGCTGAGAATTCTGCTGCTAGTCTGATGGGGTTCCCTTTGTAAGTGATCTGCCTCTTCTCTTTTTTTTTTTTGAGACGGAGTCTCGCTCTGTCACCCAGGCTGGAGTGCGGTGGCCGGATCTCAGCTCACTGCAAGCTCCGCCTCCCGGGTTCATGCCATTCTCCTGCCTCAGCCTCCCGAGTAGCTGGGACTACAGGCGCCCGCCACCTCGCCCGGCTAGTTTTTATATTTTTTAGTAGAGACGGGGTTTCACCGTGTTAGCCAGGATGGTCTCGATCTCCTGACCTCGTGATCCGTCCATCTCGGCCTCCCAAAGTGCTGGGATTACAGGCATGAGCCACCGCGCCCGGCCTGCCTCTTCTCTTTAGCTGCCTTTAAGATTTTTTTCTTTTGCTTTCACCTGAATGAATCTAATGACCTATGTGCCTTTTGCATGGTCATAGTATCTCACAGGGATTCTCTCAATTTTTTGAATTTGCATGTCAACCTTTCTAGTGAGATAGGGGAATTTTTCATGGACTATAACCTCAAACATGGTTTTGAGGTTGCTTACTTTCTGTCCTTGTTTCTTAGCAATGCCAGTGGGTTGTAGTTTTGGTCTCCTTACACAATCCCATATTTCTCAGATATTTTGTTCATTGACTAAGATTCTTTTTTCTTTATTTTTCTCTGACTGAGTTGATTCAAAGAACCAGTCTTCAAGCTCTGACGTTCTTTCCTCAGCTTGCCTATACTGCTGTTAATGTTTCCAACTAGAAATCTAAAGCTATTCTAAAATTAAAATTCTATCTTAAAAAATGACTATATAGGCTGGAGGCGGTGGCTCACGCCTGTAATCCCAGCACTTTGGGAGGCTGAGAAGGGCAGATCACCAGGTCAGGAGATCGAGACCATCCTGGCTAACACGGTGAAACCCCATCTCTACTAAAAATACAAAAAAGTAGCCAGGCGTGGTGGCGGGCGCCTGTAGTCCCAGCTACTTGGGAGGCTGAGGCAGGAGAATGGTGTGTACCTGGGAGGCAGAGCTTGCAGTGAGCCGAGATCGTGCCACTGCATTCCAGCTTGGGCCACAGAGTGAGACTCCATCTCAAAAAATAAAAATAAAAATAAAAATAGAAATGACTATATATGCATATCCAGCCAGTGTTTAAAGCAATCCATCCATACAACTAACAGACATCTTCTATCCCAATTTTATGATGGTTTTGCTAAAGAGGGGCAAAATATACTCAGAAACCAAATTATTTGATTTCATTAAACCCATTCTTCTTAAAGTCAGAAGCCCTTATTCCATGTTTTCAAAATTCATGATATTGTAAGGATTATGAAAAAATATGAAAGCAAATTAAAGTGGTCAAAGGGAAAGTGTTCACGAAAATGTTATTAGCAAAACAATCTATCTATAAAAATGTGAACATATTTTAATAACCTTGAACATGGCAGGAAGAGTTGTAATATAAAAAGAGATTTACATGTGCAAAAGCTGAGGGAAAAAGTTTCAGCTTCAAGCATTAACGTCTTAGTTCACAAATCTGAAGGAAAATAAAGAGAAAATAAAGGTACTAAGAGATATGAAAAAAATATATAAGAATAAATATTTCTTTTATGAATCCTTGTGAATATATGACAGCATAGAAGCTACAGAAAACCGGTTTACTGTTTGAAAAATGAATGTTAGTTCAGAAGTACCAATATGGCATTTTCAAGTCAGTGGAAAATAAGTGTACAGTGTTTATGCAATAATTTAGAGTATCCTCACTGCATTAAAAGGGATTTTAGAACATAACTTTTCTTACTGAAGCACATTTTATAGCTCTGAAAATGTAAGGTGTTTTGACAATGAATTAGGAAGATTATCAAATACATAACAATGAATTACACTTAATCAAATTAAAACCTCTTTTTTTATTATTATACTTTAAGTTCTAGGGTACATGTGCATAACGTGCAGGTTTGTTACATATGTATACTTGTGCCATGTTGCTGTGCTGCACCCATCAACTCGTCAGCACCCATCAACTCGTCCTTTACATCAGGTATAACTCCCAATGCAATCCCTCCGCCCTCCCCCCTCCCCATAATAGGCCCCGGTGTGTGATGTTCCCCTTCCCGAGTCCAAGTGATCTCATTGTTCAGTTTCCACCTGTGAGTGAGAACATGCGGTGTTTGGTTTTCTGTTCTTGCGATAGTTTGCTGAGAATGATGGTTTCCAGCTGCATCCATGTCCCTACAAATGACACAAACTCATCCTTTTTTATGGCTGCATAGTATTCCATGGTGTATATGTGCCACATTTTCTTAATCCAGTCTGTCACTGATGGACCTTTGGGTTGAGTCCAAGTTTTCGCTATTGTGAATAGTGCCACAATGAACATATGTGTGCATGTGTCTTTATAGCAGCATGATTTATAATCTTTTGGGTATATCCCCAGTAATGGGATGGCTGGGTCATATGGTACTTCCAGTTCTAGATCCTTCAGGAATCACCATACTGTTTTCCATAATGGTTGAACTAGTTTACAATCCCACCAACAGTGTAAAAGTGTTCCTATTTCTCCACATCCTCTCCAGCACCTGTTGTTTCCTGACTTTTTAATGATTGCCATTCTAACTGTTGTGAGATGGTATCACGCCATTCTAACTGGTGTGAGATGGTTTTGATTTGCATTTCTCTGATGGCCAGTGATGATGAGCATTTTTCATGTGTCTCTTGGCTGTATGCATGTCTTCTTTTGAGAAATGTCTGTTCATATCCCTTGCCCACTTTTTGATGGGGTTGTTTGTTTTTTTCTTGTAAATTTGTTTGAGTTCTTTGTAGGTTCTGGATATTAGCCCTTTGTCAGATGAGTAGATTGCAAAAATTTTCTCCCATTCTGTAGGTTGCCTGTTCACTCTGATGGTAGTTTCTTTTGCTGTGCAGAAGCTCTTTAGTTTAATTAGATCCCATTTGTCAATTTTGGCTTTTGTTGACTTTGCTTTTGGTGTTTTAGACATGAAGTCCTTGCCCATGCCTATGTCCTGAATGGTATTACCTAGGTAAAACCTCTTTTTACATAGTATATTGGAAAGTAGTTGTTCTTGTGCTCTAAATGATACATGGTTGATTAAAATTTAAGTGATATTCATCTTAAACTGTGCTTGAGATGTGAACTAGATTTAATACATACAAAATTCTTATTTCCCCATTCAATTTAATAAAAATTCCAAAAGGTCATTTACTTTTCAAAAAGAAACTCGTTGCAATAATTCCCTATTGAGGACCAGAAATCCCAAAGCATTAGTTATGGATATAGAGCTTTCAAGTTTCTAGGTCACCGAATGGAATCTGAAACCAACCCTATGGTGACTAAAGGGTATTGTCAGGAAAAACTGTTAAATGACCTTTATCAAATGGTCTCAGTAGGAGACAGGTGTCCACTGTTGCTGACCATCTGAGTTTAAAAGCAAGAACATAAAAGGGGATGATTGCCCCTAAAAAAATTATCTCCAGGGATTTGATTTAGGTCAAACATTGAGGTTGGACAAGTCTATGGCACAGTGAGTTAACATAATCTCATTCACCCCACTCTCCATACATACCTCAACCAACAACCCCCCAACACACACGCACACACACACACATACACACACACACACACACACACACACTCTGCATAAGCTTTCTGAAAAGGTGTTTACTATAAAAATGATTCAAGGAGGCCGGGCGCGGTGGCTCACGCCTGTAATCCCAGCACTTTGGGAGGCTGAGGCGGGCGGATCACAAGGTCAGGAGATCGAGACCACGGTGAAACCCCGTCTCTACTAAAAATACAAAAAATTAGCCGGGCGCGGTTGTGGGCGCCTGTAGTCCCAGCTACTTGGGAGGCTGAGGCAGGAGAATGGCGTGAACCCGGGAGGCGGAGCTTGCAGTGAGCCGAGATCGCGCCACTGCACTCCAGCCTGGGCGACAGATCGAGACTCCGTCTCAAAAAAAAAAAAAAAAAAAAATGATTCAAGGAAAGGGAGAAGTATTACTTTTTCCTTGGAAAGAAAAAGCTAAATTTTCTCAAACGGTATTAGAATTTGGATCAATAGATGGAAAAGGGGGATATAGTAAAGACATATGTAAAAAATAAAATGTGTACATTAAAGAAACAGATTTTGAAATTATGAAGACCAATGCTGAACTTATTTTGAAATAGCTTCAAATTGCAGTTTCATTAGTTGAGTTTTCATTGGTTTGGGAAATGTGGGCCATTGTCAAGATATGTCTAGAAAGCTTTGGTGAGTAGGGAAGTTATATAATGTTCGACTGGAGAGAGTAGGAAGAACAGAGGGCCAAGTGCAAAATGAATTATGAAATGAAATCAAATATGTTTCATTTGTTACTGTAATAAATTATTTTCATAATCAGAAAATGAAATTGAATTTTTAGATTTACTATCAAACTCAAATATCAATAAAATTTCTGTACCAATTTTGGGAGCGAGGTAGTGGTTACAGCTCTCCCCATCTCTCCATCACCTGACCAAGAGAAAGAACAAATTCAAGGCACAGTCTGTGTTACTCATTTTGACCACAATCAGTATGGAGACTTGTGTGTGGTATTGAAATCAACTTTCTATGGAGCATGTAATTTTAGCTAAACTCCTTCTTTGAAAAATGTGCTTTAAAAAATTAAGGCTGCAGTACAAGGACATGAGAGTGAGATGGGGAAAGAGAGCCTGTGGTTGATGAAATGCAAATGAGGCTTGGCTCAGACAGCTGGCTGCTTTGGGATGCCATGGGTGATAAATGGTTCTTAAAACATGAGCAGGCATTAGACTCCTGATTCAGTGTCAGACTGGCAAAAAGAGCAGTAGTAGTACATGCTTCCTTTAATTAATGCAACACTACTGCATTAGTCCGGATACTGTTGATAAATGGGAAAGAACTGGTATCAGAGGTAATATCAGAAATCTTTCAACCTTGAAGCTGGGATGTGTTGGGCAAAAGCTGCAATGTCGTAAGCAGTTTGATTGAATTTGTAATGTACCAGTGTACCATAACAAAAATGGGGAGATAGCATAGTCAGGACTGGGAAAGGTTGTGATCAATGAGAGAGAATAAGTGATTACACAGCCGGGAGGAGTTTGAAAACAGACAAAGGACAAGGCCGGGTGCTGTGGCTAACGCCTGTAATGCCAGCACTTTGGGAGGCCGAGGTGGGTGGATCACGAGGTCAGGACATCGAGACCATCCTGGCTAACACGGTGAAACCCCATCTCTACTAAAAAATACAAAACATTAGCTGGGCGCGGTGGTGGGCGCCTGTAGTCCCAGTTACTCAGGAGCCTGAGGCAGGAGAATGGCGTGAATGCAGGAGGCGGAGCTTGCAGTGAGCCCAGATTGCACCACTGCACACCAGCCTGGGTGACAGAGCAAAGACTCCATCTCAAAAAAGAAAAAAAGAAAAAGAAAAAAAAAAAAAAAAAGAAACAGACAAAGGACAAGCAAATAGAGAAGGGGAAAGCAGTCACTACCGTAATTTGAACAGTAAAACTCACAGGAACTTCGAAGTGGAGAGGAGTGTAGTCTTTATTTGGTCCTTGGGGATTTGTCAGAGCTGGAGGATGCGCACAACAAACAATTTAGAGTGCTCTGAAATGTGGTCTGACAGCATATACCTTGTAGTTATGTCTACACTTTGTGCTTGATCCAAACATACGTATTTTGGGGGCAATATCTGACTGATACCTTTTAAACACACACGCATGATGTTTTATAGAAAATACGTCTGGGCCTGGCTACATTTCCAGAGTGTCCCATTTCTCTTTGTTCCAATTTCCACCTAGAAATCAAGTTAAATCTTTGAGATGACACTAATGTTGTAAAGATGCTGCATCAAAAGAAGGTTTTTTAAAGTAGATAAGCCATTCAGTAATTTTCTACAACAGGTGAATGACAGAAGCATTGACTTCACATTTCACAGTGGACCCCAGTGAGAATTCCCTGAAATCATGTCTCTTTTCCCATTTGTTAAGCACAATCACAGTACTACAACCACAGCCACAACTATAGCTACACGATTTCCTCACATGATCAGCTGTACTTTCCTGCTCTAGTCTAACATCTTCCAGCCATGCCTTCCTACAGCACTCTACAGCAAGGGTCAGCAAACATTTTCTAAACTGAACCAGATAGTAAGTATTTTAAGTTTTATGTGCTGTAATGTCTCTCGCAACTGCTCACCTCTGCCAGTGTAGAGCAAAAGCAGCAGTAGGCAATATATAATGACAGATATGGCTGTCTTCTTCAGTGAAACTTAATAAAAAGTGGCAGCAGGCTAGATTTGGCTTATGGGGTATGGTTTGTTAATCCATGATGGAATGCTTAAAATTTCCATGGTTACTTTAACTGGAAAAGTGAGTCTTGCCTGTTATATTTTACCTCTTCCAGCAGGGCATACAGAGAGGAGCGAGTCAGAACACTTCTTCTTGACATTTATATACTCAGAAGTATACTGGTGTGTTACTACGGTACATCATAGATAGTATTCTCTCCTTTCCTTTTGGTTCTCATCTTTTGTCCTAGATTAATAGAGAACATCAAGTACCGTTTTCAGATAGAAAAACTAACAAGCCACTTAATATCACTCTTTCCTGCCTCTTAACATTAGTGTTGAACTTTTCTTATGCACAGACAGCAAAGATGTTTCAACACTTCTGTAAGCTTCTCCTATCAGACATTGTGTTTCATTTCATCATCTGCAAAAAGCAGGGGAAAGAGTTTACAATTTTGTGTTGGTTATCAACTGCAGCATCACAAACCACCCCACAGCTCAAAACAAATAATCATTTATCCTTTCAGCTCAAGTATCTGGAAACATCTAAGACCAAGCTGATCTAGGTTGAACCTAGTTGGGGTTGACTGAACTTGTGCTTCTGCAGTTTACTGACTGGAGGGAGCTCTATTCTTTACTGGCTTGCATTGGGCAAATTATCTAATGAGGATCTGCACCACCTTTCTTTCATCTTCCTGCAACCAAGAGACTAGCTGAGAAATGTTTGTCTCACGGTAGTGAAGGAGGCACAAATCAAGTCTAATTATGCAAACTCCATTTAAGCCTTTGCTTGTGTAATACCTGCTGAAGTTCCACTGGTCAAAGCAAGCCCCAGGAGTAAACCTAGGTCACCGAGCCATAGTAGAAGGACACTGCACATGGAGTGGATTCAGAGAAGTGTAAACATTTTAGTCAGATGTACAATCTCCCAAAGACTGGCACAAAGGTGGGTGTCAGTAAAAGTCCAGCTTAATTCCAGCTACGTGATGTTGAGTTCAGTTTTTCAGCTGTTAAGAAGAGAAGATGATGCCTACTGCAGAAGATCATTTGTGCGATTACAAGGATTAAATAAGAACATGACAAATGTGTGAAGTGCCTAATACAAAGTTAATTGGTAAATGTTCTATAGTTTTCATAGAATCTTGGGCTTGAAAACAGATTAATTCTAAGCTTTTTAATATTATTGTCATAATTGCATAATTTAGTGGGCCTATCAGCATGTCTAAGCAAATGTTAATCAGAGCCAGCCAAGGTTGTGTCTTTTGGATACCAGGAAAGAAAGAGTTACAGTGGCTGTTAGAGAGGAATTGATACGGAGTTTAGTAAAAAAATAAATTTTAGTTTGCTATCCAAAATATATGTTTCATAAATAGAGCTAAGATTTCACTGGAAACTTGAGAAAGGTTGGGCAATTAGTTATGTATATAAGAAACTGTGCTGAACCTGCCAAATTCTTTGAAGTGTCACAATCACTGAACAGAGAAGGTGCAAGTATGATATACAGGAATATCACATGACAAGATTTAGTGGGTATGTGGTTATTACCATTTGGTCTATTTTGCTATTTATAACCAGTCTTAGGAGTTTTCTTTAAAACTCATAAGAAGATGAAGCAATGAGAGTCTACACTAGCACACAATAATAATAACAATATAGATCGGTTGAAAGTAAAAGGAGGAAAGGTGATATGTTGTATAAACATTAATCAAAGGAGAACAGGAGTGTTATCTCAATGTCAGCTAAAATTAATTTCAGAGCAAAGACAATTGAGAGAGACAGAGAAAGGCATCACATAAGAAAAAAAAAGATTCGGTTCATGAAAAAGACTTGGCAATCTTAAATGTATATACCACCAATAACAGAGCTACAAAGTATGTGAAGCAAAATCTGATAGAACTGAAAGAATAAATACACAAATCAACAATTACAATTGGAGACTTCAACAGGCATCTTTCAATAATTGGTAGAAAAACTAGACCTAAATACTATCAATGTTATAAAAAAAAAAACCTCAACAACACCATCAATCCACAGGATCTCACTGGCATTCATAAAGTGCTCCAATGCCAGCTGGGCGTGATGGCTCAAGTCTGTAGTCCCAGAACTTTGGGAGGCCAAGGTGGGTGGATCACCTGAGGTCAGGAGTTGACCAACCTGGTCAACATGGCGAAACCCCGTCTCTACGAAAAATACTAGAATTAGCCAGGTGTGGTGGTGGGTGCCTGTAATCCCAGCTACTCGGGAGGTTGAGGCAGGAGAATCCCTTGAACCCGGGAGGCAAAGGTTGCAGTGAGCCAAGATCGCACCATTGCACTCCAGCCTGGACAAAAGAGCAGGAATCTGCCTAAAAAAAAAAAAAAAAAAAAAGAAAGAAAAAAAAAAAAGTGCTCCACCCCCTAGCAGCAGAATACAGCAGAACGTTTAGGTACCCACAGAACATAAACTAAGATGGACTGTATCCTGGATTTAAACAAACATTAAGATTTTTAAAAGAACTGAAATCGTGTAGAATGTATCCTCCAACAAAAATGGCATCAATTATAAATAAAAGAGATAACAGCAAAATCTTAAGTACTTGAAAAATAAACAGCACACTTTTTTAGTTCTTTTTTTTTTACATTTTTGTTTATTTTAAGTTCTGGGGTACAGGTGGAGGATGTGCAGTTTTGTTACATAGGTAAATTTGTGCCATGGTACTTTGCTGTACCTATCAACCCATCACCTCAGTAGTAAGCCCAGCATGCATTAGCTGTTTTTCCTGATGCTCTCGCTCTCCCTCCTCCATCCATGGGCCCCAGTGTGTGTTGTTTCCTTCCCTGTGTCAATGTGTTCTCATTGTTCAGCTCCTACTTACAAGTGAGAACACTCGATGTTTGGCTTCGTGTTTCTGAATTAGTTTCCTGAGGATAATGGCTTCCTGTTCCATCCATGTCCCTGCAATGGACATGATCTCGTTCCTTTTTATGGCTACATAGTATTCCCTGTTGTATGGGTACCACATTTTCTTCATCCAGTCTATCACTGATGGACATTTTGGTTGATTCCATGTCTTTGCTATTGAGAATAGTGCTAAACAGCAAGCACACCTCTAAGGAGAACGTCTCAAGGGAAACAATTAAATATATTGAACTGAAAAAAAAAAACAACATATCAAACTTGATTTAACACAGTTAATGTCAGTGCTGAGAGGAAAAGGTATTTCACTAAATGTGTATAATAGAAAAGTAGAAATTTCTCAAATAAAAATTCAAGCTATCATATCAAGAAAGTAGAATATAGTAGCAAAATGAAACCAAAACAAATATAAGAATATAATAAGGATAAGAGCAGGAAATAAATGAAACAGCCAAAAGAAAACAACAAAGAAAAGCAAATAAATAAAGTTGGTTCTTTGAAAATATCAATCAAATTGACAAATCTTTTCTAATAATGACAAAGAAAAAAGGGATGTCTTAAATTACCAATTTTATGAATGAAATAGGCTATCCTTACAGACCCTGAAGACATGAAAATGATAATAAAGGAATGTCATGAACAACTCCACTCACATACATTTGACAACTTGGAGAAAATGGGCCAATTTCATGAAAAACACAAACTACCACAAAATTCACCCAATCTAAAATAGATAATTTAATAGCCTTAAAAATTAAAGACGTTTAATTTCTAATTTTAAAGACTGCTGAAGGAGAAAGCTCCAGGACAAAATGGTTTTACTGAAGAATTTTACCTACTGCTTAAAGAATTGACACTAATACACACAATCATTTCTGAAAATAGAGAATCTTTCACAATTCATTTTTATGAAGCTAACATTACTGTGATATCAAAATAGACAGTACAAAAAAGTAAACTCTAGTCCGGTAATTCTCTTGAACATAGATATACTAATTCTTAACAACATTAGCAGTAGAACTCAGCAATATACACAAAGAATTACACAGCATGCCCCAGTGAAGTTTACACCAGTGACTGCACGCCTAGGTATTCGTCCCACTGAAATAAAAACTTTTTTTTTTTGCATTTGTAATTGGCTTCTCCTCTGTTTTTGTTGGCAAGAGCAGGTTGGTGTCCCAGGCTTAGAATCCATCTCTCTTCCTCTTCCCAGCCTCCCGAGTAGCTGGGAGTAAAGGTGCCCGCCACCACGCCCAGCTAATTTTTTGCATTTTTAGTAGAGACGAGGTTTCACCGTGTTAGGATGGTCTTGGATCTCCTGACCTCGTGATCCACCTGCCTCGGCCTCCCAAAGTGCTGGGATTACAGGCGTCAGCCCCGCAACCGGCCAGAAGCCATTTTTCCTCCACATCAAAGCACCTGCGGTATGGGCGAAGCAGCCTGGAGCCTGACTGCATAAGCCTGCACAGCAGGAGGGTCCCAGCAGGAGGGTCAAGGTGCCCCTGCCTGGGTCCAGCTCAGAGGCCTCCAGGAGGCACGGGTCTTGCTCCCTGGTGCTGGCAGTGTCCTGTTCCCAGGATCTGCACATGGGGGTTACCTTCTTGCATCTCCCCATCGGTGGTACATGCTCCTCCAGACCCCCTCTTGTAGGCCTGGAGACAGCGGCCTGCACCTCAGCCCTACTGCATGCCAGTGAAGCGAAGCACCCCGGGCCAGAAGCCCCACAGCTGTTGACCCTGGCTTGGACACCAGGCAGGGGGCACCAGAGCAGGAGCTGGCCGCCCAGCCGTGATTCTGTGACCCGGAGTGCCCAGTCGCTGATGGTCCTGTGTTCGGGGTGTGGACCAAGGAGGAGCGGTGTCCAAGGCCCTTAGGCAGGCCCTGGGCTCCCTGGGCGTCTTGTGCTCAGCGATTTTGAGGCCATTTGCATCCAGCTCTGCCAACCCGAGCTCTGAGCCGCAGCGGCGGCCACCCGCAATAGCACCACCACGTGTCCTGGGGGCTTTCTTCAGAGGAGTCTGTCAGCATCCTCAAGTTCCAGGCGCTCTAGCCCCAGTCCTGCTTCAAGGGGCTTTTTCCCACCAGAGGCCTCTCCTCAGTGGCCTGAATGCTCGGCCAACTCCCATAAAGTTTGCCGATAACACAAAGCTGTCACTGACATTTGTGGCGCCAAGACTTGCGCACGCGGGTTGCACACATAGCCACTGTCTGCGCCACGTGCAATGACGCAGCCTGAGGCACGCCGCGCACGCCGCACGCCGCACGCGCACGCCGCACGCGCACGCCACACGCGCACGCCGTCTTGGCTTGCCTGTAACGGGCTAGGCTTGGCTTTGTGTTCCTAGCTTGGCTTGGCGTTCGTAGCTTGGCTTGGCCTTAGTCGCTTTGCCTGGAGTTTCTTGCTTGGATTGGCATTTCCTCCCTCGCATTCCTTTGCTGGGCTTGACCTTTTCTTTGCTGGGTTTGGTATTCCCTTGACTGGGCTGGGTGTTTCCTTGGGGGTGGGGGGCTTGGTCTTTCCTGGGGTGGGCGTTGGGTCGCCCCGGGTGGGCGTGGGCTTTCCCGGGCAGGTGTGGGTTTTCCCTGGGTGGGCTGGGTTGGGCTCCCCAGCTGGGGTTGGCAGGTTTTGGTTGGGATTGACCTTTCTCTTAGAGCAGATTGGAAACCCAGAATTTCCTGCTAGTTGTTGAAACTGGTTGGTAGACGCGATCTGCTCACTACTACCGGCCTCCCCTGGCTGTTAAAAGCAGGTGGTGGCTGAGGTTTGTTCAATGCCTGCTGCCTCCTCTATGAAGAAGCCGTTTGGTCTCAGGAGCAAGATGGGCAAGTGGTGCTGCCACTGCTTCCCCTGCTGCAGGAGGAGCGGCAAGAGCAACGTGGGTGCTTGGGAAGACTATGACGACAGCGCCTTCATGGAGCCCCGGTACCACGTCCGTCAAGAAGATATGGGCAAGCTCCACAGAGCTGCCTGATGGGGTAAAGTCCCCAGAAAGGATCTCATCTTCATGCTCAGGGGCACTGAAGTGAACAAGAGGGACAAGCAAAAGAGGTAACCGGGCCTGGGCTGGGAGGAGGCAGGACATGGGGGGATGATGGAGACACCCTCCTGGCGGGAGAGTGGGGAGACTGGCTTTCTCGCCTCCGCAGGCCCCACACTTCCCTGGGTGTGGAAACCTCAGAGAGGACAGGGCACAGGCCCATTATGAACAGCAACACAAAAACAAAACTGTAGCTGAATTCCAATCCAATTACTATTTCTCTTATAGAACACCAATAGTCTGTTTTAAAGTGATTTAACTCGCAAAATTAAGTTGATGCAGCAGATAATTTTTAATGTACACATTTGAAAACAATGTTCTATACATTATAGAAAGGTGTATATTGAGAACTAAGTCCCATAATACATCAACTTCTGGGCTAAATATTTTTCAAATAAAATCCAACATGGATTTTATATCGATGTACCCTTCGCAAATATGTTCTTTACTGAGGAACCGTAAAAGGAAACTGAAATGGGAAGTATGGTTCGTGTCCTTGAATAGGAAGATTCATTTTTCTGAAGATGTGAGCTTCTTCTGTGTTTATCACTTTTATGTAAGCCAAATAAAAATAGCGAAGTTTTAGCGTTTTTAAAATGGACATGCTGTATTTTATTATTGTGATAAATTAATTTTTTTGCAACAGAATGGAAAACTTGCTTTTCCAGATATCAAAATGTGCATGTGCTATTTCCACAAATTATTTACTAACAGCTGAAAAGACATCAATGAATAGAACAGAATAGGAAATCCAGAAATACCCAAATACATGTAAGAATTTATCACTTGATAATGGTGATGCTTCTTATTGGTAAAACAAGATGAATTATATATCAATGCTGAATAATTCATGCTGTTTGGAGAAAACTAGCTAGATTTTTATGTCACAAAAATAAGTTCCTGGAGTATTGGTTAAAAATTTTAAATATACAAAAGGAGAAAAGCACCAGAAGAAAACACAAATGTCTATTTATATATGCAAATATTTATTTATTTATTTATTTTTCTGAGACAGAGTCTCACTCTGTTGTCCAGGCTGGAGTGTAGAGGCACAATGTCGGCTCACTACAACCTCTGCCTCCCAGGTTCAAGCAATTCTCCAGCTCAGCCTACTGAGTAGCTGGGATTACAGGTGCCCACCACCATGCCTGGCTAATTTTTTTTTTTTATTATACTTTAAGTTCTAGGGTACACATGCACAACGTGCAGGTTTGTTACATATGTATACATGTCATTTACATTAGGTATATCTCCTAATGCTATCCCTCCGCACCATCCCCACAATAGGACCCGGTGAGTGATGTTCCCCTTCCTGTGTCCTAGTGATCTCGTTGTTCAATTCCCACCTATGAGTGAGAACATGCAATATTTGGTTTTCTGTTCTTGTGATAGTTTGCTGAGAATGATGGTTTCCAGCTGCATCTATGTCCCTACAAAGGACACGAACTCATCCTTTTTTATAGCTGCATAGTATTCCATGGTGTATATGTACCACATTTTCTTAATCCAGTCTGACACTGATGGACATTTGGGTTGATTCCAAGTCTTTGCTATTGTGAATAGTGCTGCAATAAACATACGTGTGCATGTGTCTTTATAGCAGCATGACTTGTAATCCTTTGGGTATATACCCAGTAATGGGATGGCTCAGTCAAATGGTATTTCTAGTTCTAGATTCTTGAGGAATTGCCACACTGTTTTCCACAATGGTTGAACTAGTTTATAGTCCCACCAACAGTGTAAAAGTGTTCCTATTTCTCCACATCCTCCCCAGCACCTGTTGTTTCCTGATTTTTTAATGATCACCATTCTAACTGGTGTGAGATGGTACCTCATTGTGGTTTTGATTTGCATTTCTCTGATGGCAAGTGATGATGAGCATTTTTTCATATGTCTGTTGGCTGTATGAATGTCTTCTTTTGAGAAGTGTCTGTTCATATCCTTTGCCCACTTTTTGATGGGGTTGTTTGTTTTTTTCTTGTAAATTTGATTGAGTCCTTTATAGGTTCTGGATATTAGCCCTTTGTCAGATGAGTAGATTGCAAAAATTTTCTCCCATTCTGTAGGTTGCCTGTTCACTCTGATGGTAGTTTCTTTTGCTGTGCAGAAGCTCTTTAGTTTAATTAGATCCCATTTGTCAATTTTGGCTTTTGTTGCCGTTGCTTTTGGTGTTTTAGACATGAAGTCCTTGTCCATGCCTATGTCCTGAATGGTATTACCTAGGTTTTCTTCTAGGGTTTTTATGGTTTTAGGTCTAACATTTAAGTCTCTAATCCATCTTGAATTGATTTTTGTATAAGGAGTAAGGAAAGGATCCAGTTTCAGCTTTCTACTTATGGCCAGCCAATTTTCCCAGCACCATTTATTAAATAGGGAATCCTTTTCCCATTTCTTGTTTTTGTCGGGTTTGTCAAAGATCAGATGGCTGTAGATGTGTGGTATTATTTCTGAGGACTCTGTTCTGTTCCATTGGTCTAGATCTCTGTTTTGGTACCGGTGCCAAAACATGGGACAATTTGACTTCTTCTTTTCCTAACTGAATACCCTTTGTTTCTTTCTCTTGCCTGATTGCCCTAGCCAGAACTTCCAACACTATGTTGAATAGGAGTGGTGAGAGAGGGCAGCCCTCTCTTGGGTCAGTTTTCAAAGGGAATGCTTCCAGTTTTTGCCCATTCACAATGATATTGGCCGTGGGTTTGTCATAAACAGCTCTTATGATTTTGAGATACATTCCATCAATACCGAATTTATTGAGACTTTTTAGCATGAAGGGCTGTTGAATTTTGTCAAAGGCCTTTTCTGCATCTATTGAGATAATCATGTGGTTTTTGTCTTTGGTTCTGTTTATATGCTGGATTACGTTTATTGATTTGCGTATGTTGAATCAGCCTTGCATCCCAGGGATGAAGCCCACTTGATCATGGTGGATAAGCTTTTTGATGTGCTGCTGGATTTGGTTTGCCAGTATTTTATTGAGGATTTTTGCATTGATGTTCATCAGGGATATTGGTCTAAAATTCTCTTTTTTTGTTGTATCTCTGTCAGGCTTTGGTATCAGGATGATGTTGGCTTCATAAAATGAGTTAGGGAGGATTCCCTCTTTTTCTATTGATTGGAATAGTTTCAGAAGGAATGGTACCAGCTCCTCCTTGTACCTCTGGTAGAATTCGGCTGTGAATCCATCTGGTCCTGGACTTTTTTTGGTTGGTAGGCTATTAATTATTGCCTCAATTTCAGAGCCTGCTATTGGTCTATTTAGGGATTCAACTTCTTCCTGGTTTAGTCTTGGGAGAGTGTAAGTGTCCAGGAAATTATCCATTTCTTCTAGTTTATTTGCATAGAGGTGTTTATCGTATTCTCTGATGGTAGTTTGTATTTCTGTGGGGTCGGTGGTGATATCCCCTTTATCATTTTTTATTGCGCCTATTTGATTCTTCTCTCTTCTTTATTAGTCTTGCTAGCAGTCTATCAATTTTGTTGATGTTTTCAAAAAAAACGAGCTCCTGGATTCTTTGATATTTTGGAGGGTGTTTTGTGTCTTTATCTCCTTCAGTTCCACTCTGATCTTCGTTATTTCTTGCCTTCTGCTAGCTTTTGAATGTGTTTGCTCTTGCTTCTCTAGTTCTTTTAATTGTGATGTTAGAGTGTCAATTTTATATATTTCCTTCTTTCTCTTATGGACATTTAGTGCTATAAATTTCCCTCTACACACTGCTTTAAATGTGTCCCAGAGATTCTGGTATGTTGTAGCTTTGTTCTCATTGGTTTCAAAGAACATCTTTATTTTTGTCTTCATTTGGTTATGTAACCAGCAGTCAGTCAGGAGCAGGTTGTTCAGTTTCCATGTAGTTGAACGGTTTTGATTGAGTTTCTTAGTCCTGAGTTCTAGTTTGATTGCACTGTGGTCTGAGAGACAATTTGCTATAATTTCTGTTCTTGTACATTTGCTGAGGAGTGCTTTACTTCCAATTATGTGGTCAATTTTGGAATAAGTGTGATGTGGTGCTGAGAAGAATGTATATTCTGTTGATTTGGGGTGGAGAGTTCCGTAGATGTCTATTAGGTCCGCTTGGTGCAGAGTTGAGTTCAATTCCTGGATATCCTTGTTAACTTTCTGTCTTGTTGATCTGTCTAATGTTGACAGTGGGGTGTTAAAGTCTTCCATTATTATTGTATGGGAGTCTAAATCTCTTTGTAAGTCTCTAAGGACTTGCTTTATGAATCGGGGTGCTCCTGTAGTGGGTGCATATTTATTTAGGATAGTTAGCTCTTCCTGATGAATTGATCCCTTACCATTATGTAATGGCCTTCTTTGTCTCTTTTGATCTTTGATGGTTTAAAGTCTGTTTTATCAGAGACTAGGATTGCAACTCCTGCTTTTTTTTTTTTTTGTTTTCCATTTGCTTAGTAGATCTTCCTCCATCCCTTTATTTTGAGCCTATGTGTGTCTCTGCATGTGAGATGGGTCTCCTGAATACAGCAAACTGATGGGCTTGACCCATTATCCAATTTGCCAGTCTGTGTCTTTTAATTGGACCATTTAGTCCATTTACATTTAAAGTTAATATTGTTATGTGTGAACTTGATCCTGTCATTATGATATTAGCTGATTATTTTGCTCGCTAGTTGATGCAGTTTCTTCCTAGCATCGATGGATTTTACATTTTGACATGTTTTTGCAATGGCTGGTACCTGTTGTTCCTATCCATGTTTAGTGCTTCCTTTAGGATCTCTTGTAGGGCAGGCCTGGTGATGACAAAATCTCTAAGCATTTGCTTGTCTGTAAAGGATTTTATTTCTCCTTCGCTTATGAAACTTAGTTTGGCTGGATATGAAATTCTGGGTTGAAAATTCTTTTCTTTAAGAATGTTGAATATTGGCCCCCACTCTCTTCTGGTTTTGAGAGTTTCTGCCGAGAGATCTGCTGTTAGTCTGATGGGCTTCCCTTTGTGGGTAACCCGACCTTTCTCTCTGGCTGCCCTTAACCTTTTTTCCTTCATTTCAACTTTGGTGAATCTGACAATTATATGTCTTGGAGTTGCTCTTCTCGAGGAGTATCTTTGTGGCGTTCTCTGTATTTCCTGAATTTGAATGTTGGCCTGCCTTACTAGGTTGAGGCAGTTCTCCTGGATGATATCCTGAAGAGTGTTTTCCAACTTGGTTCCATTTTCCCCCTCACTTTCAGGCACCCCAATCAGATGTAGATTTGGTCTTTTTACATAATCCCATACTTCTTGCAGGCTTTGTTCATTTCTTTTTCTTCTTTTTTCTTTAGATTTCTCTTCTCGCTTCATTTCATTCATTTGATCCTCAATCGCTGATACTCTTTCTTCCAGTTGATCGAGTCGGTTACTGAAGCTTGTGCATTTGTCACGTATTTCTCGTGTCATGGTTTTCATCTCTGTCAGTTCGTTTATGGCCCTCTCTGCATTAATTATTCTAGTTATCAATTCTTCCACTCTTTTTTCAAGATTTTTAGTTTCTTTGCCCTGGGTACGTAATTCCTCCTTTGGCTCTGAGAAGTTTGATAGACTGAAGCCTTCTTCTCTCATCTCGTCAAAGTCATTCTCCGTCCAGCTTTGACCCGTTGCTGGCGATGAGCTGCGTTCCTTTGCTGGGGGAGATGCGCTCTTATTTTTTGAATTTCCAGCTTTTCTGCCCTGCTTTTTCCCCATCTTTATGGTTTTATATGCCTCTGGTCTTTGATAATGGTTACGTACTGATGGGGTTTTGGTGTGGGCGTCCTTCCTGTTTGTTAGTTTTCCTTCTAACAGTCAGGACCCTCAGCTGTAGGTCTGTTGGGGATTGCTTGAGGTCCTCTCCAGACCCTGTTTGCCTGGGTATCAGCAGCAGAGGCTGCAGAAGATAGAATATTACTGAACAGCAAGTGTACCTGTCTGATTCTTGCTTTGGAAGCTTCCTCTCAGGGGTGTACTCCACCGTGGGAGGTGTGGGGTGTCGGTCTGCCCCTAGTGGGGGGTGTCTCCCAGTTAGACTACTCAGGGGTCAGGGACCCACTTGAGCAGGCAGTCTGTCTGTTCTCAGATCTCAACCTCCGTGTTGGGAGATCCACTGCTCTCTTCAAAGCTGTCAGACAGAGTCGTTTGCATCTGCAGAGGTTTCTGCTGCTTTTTGTTGTTGTTGTTGTTATTGTTGTTGTTTAGCTGTTCCCTGTCTCCAGAGGTGGAGTCTACAGAGACAGGCAGGCCTCCTTGAGCTGCTGTGAGCTCCACCCAGTTCCAGCTTCCCAGCAGCTTTGTTTACCTATTTAAGCCTCAGCAATGGTGGGCACCCCTCCCCCAGCCTCGCTGCTGCCTTGCCTAGATCGCAGACTGCTGTGCTAGCAATGAGGGAGGCTCTGTGGGCATGGGACCCTCCCAGCCAGGTGTGGGATATAATCTCCTGGTGTGCCCGTTTGCTAAGACCCTTGGTAAAGTGCAGTATTGGGGTGGGAGTTACCCGATTTTCCAGGTGTTGTGTGTCTCAGTTCCCCTGGCTAGGAAAAGGGATTCCCTTCCCCCTTGTGCTTCTCAGGTGAGGCGATGCCTCGCACTGCTTCAGCTCTGGCTGGTCGGGCTGCAGCAGCTGACCAGCAGCACCGATTGTCCGGTACTCCCTAGTGAGATGAACCTGGTACCTCAGTTGAAAATGCAGAAATCACCTGTCTTCTGTGTCGCTCACACTGGGAGCTGGAGACTGGAGCTGTTCCTATTCAGCCATCTTTTTTTTTTTTTTTTTTTTTTTTTTTTTGAGATTATGGTATCACTATGTTGCTCTGGCTGGTCTCAAATTCCTGGCCTCAAGTGATCTTTCTGCCACAGCCTCCTAAAGTGCTGGGATTACAGGGATGAGCCACCATGCCTAGCATAGAGTATTACATTATTTTCAAAGTCTTATTCTAAGAGCCATTTATTGACTTTGGCCTAAATAACTCAATGTAATATCTCTGATACCTTTTTTGACAAATTTTGGGGCATAATAATGAGAGAAGGGGGTTTGAAACTTCGTAATAAGAGTTAACTTAGAGCCATTTATGGAGGAACAAATGCAAATTATCAGAAAAATAAAAGAAAGATCAAGTATAAAAGTTCTGTGGCAAAGATGATGATAGTAAAGAATATATGTTTGTGACTCATGGTGGCTTTTACTTTGTTCTTGAATTTCTGAGTAATTTAAGGGTTAACATTTAAAGAATCTATATTATAGATAACATTTTATTGCAAGTAAATGTATTTGAAAATTTGTTATTGGTTTTGTATGAGATTATCCTCATCCTCCTTCATTATCAAGATATATGATTTTATTATTGTAGTTTGATGATCTTACAGCAGAGCTGGAAGCTGTATCTTCAAAATATGTCTATTTGACTAAAAACAATTAAGTTATTCAACAGGAATTATTATCTATGAAAAAAGTACAATAGGAATGTAAAAAACTTGAGGAGGATAAAAATGTTGGAAGAAGAAATATTAAATCTTAAGAAACATGGGAAGTACACATTGGTGAAGAGACATTGGTGAAATACAAAAATATAAATCAGATCTAGAAGAAAGGGCAATGCAGGCAATAGAAAAATTAGTAGAAATCCCTTTACAGGTTAGTTTGTAAAATCAGGTAAGTTTATTTATAATGTGCTTTCATTTATTTCATTGCAAATTATATTTTGGAGATATATATATATATGTTGTGTTTCCTCTGCCTCTCTCATAGCAATTTGCCTTGTAGAGTTCTAGCAAAAAGGTGGCATCTGTTTTTACTTTCAAATATTTAAATTTCCATCATTATAACAAAATCGATTTTTCAGAGTAATGATTCTCACTGTGGAGTCATTTGATTATTGAGACCCATTGGCATAAGATTACATCCTCTGACTATAAAAATCCTGGAAGAAAACCTAGGAAATATTCTTCTGGACATTGCACTTGGCAATGAATTTATGGGTAAGTCCTCAAAAGCAATTGCAAGAAAAATGAAAATTGACAAATGTGTTTTAATTAAACTGAAGAGCTTCTTCTGCACAGCATGAGAAACTATCAAGGGATTGAACAGACAGCCTACAGAATGGAAGAAATATTCACATACTATGCATACAGCAAAGGCCTATTATCCAGAATCCATAAGAGACTTAGACAAATCAACAAGCAAAAAATAAATAACTCCATTAAAAAATGGGCAAAGAACATGAACAGACAGTTTTCAAAAGAACACATATGTGGCCAACAAATATATTAACACATATATACCATCACTAATCATCAGAGAAATGCAAAACAAAATATCAGTGAAATCACAGCTCACACCAGTTAGAATGACTTCTGTTAAAAAGTAAAAATAATAAAAATATTTAAATATTTAATATTAAAATGTTATTTAGATTGAGATAATTTGTCATTATCATTAATTCTCAAAACATGGATATTTAAGAATAACCTTACTTCACATGTAATAACACAACAACTACCTTAAAAGCTAAAAGCTGGGGCCTGGCACAGTGTCTCAAGTCTGTAATTCCAGCACTTTGAGAAGCTGAGGTGGGCCAATGATGATGTCAGGAGTTTGAGACAAGTCTGGCAAACATGGTGAATCCCTGTCTCTATTAAAAATACAAAAATTAGCTGGGCATGGTAGTGGGCACCTGTAATCTCAGCTACTCAGGAGGCTGAGGCAAGAGAATCATTGGAACCTGGGAGGCAGAGGTTGCAGTGAGCTGAGATCATGCCATTGCACTCCAACTTGGGCAACAGGGTGAGACTCAAAAATAAATAAATAAATAAATACAATTAAATAAATAAAAACAAATAAAAGCTGGAAGTTCTATGAAAACATTAATGCACATACCATCTTTTTAAAATGTTCATGGTTTCTGTAGAGATTTCAATACCTATTCTAGCTTATTAAAGTAACCTATAATTTGTATTATACCAACTGTAGTATAAAAACCTTAAAATGTATATTTGTTTCCTCTCTCCTCTGTACTATTTATGTCATGCATTATAGTCTCAAATATTGTGAATTCCATAATATAAAGTTACTCTTTTTAAAACAAAATAGACAATTATCTTTAGAGCACTGTAAAATCATTGGGTGATATATCTTTATATCTTTTCTGGCACTCTTTATTTCTTTGTGTAGTTTCAACTTTCATCTGCTTCCATATTCCTTTTGCTTCAAGAAATCATTTTGACATTTATTTTAGTGCAGACCTGTTAACAAGGGACTCTTCCAGTGTTAATCTGAAAATGTCTTCATTTAATTGTTATTTTTGCTATATAGTTAATGAATATAAGATTGGGGGTTGACTTTTTTTCAGTTATTTAAAAATTTTGTATTTTAGTTAATTTCATATTACCAGAGAATTCTTGGATTCACTGGGGTATTTATTTGCTTGCTTCATTGGCTTATTTTGCTTTTCTCTTTCCTTCCTTCATGCTACCATTCAAATAATTTGTATTGACCCAGTATAAAATTTACTGCTTCTTTCTTTAACTCTGATGACCAGTCTGCTAATCAGCTTGCTGATGTAATTCTTCATCTCTGTTCTCATGCTTTCACTTATTTCTAGCTTTTGCCTTTTACTGTTCCCATCTCTGCTGAAATTCCTCATTTTTCCATTCACATCGTGTTTTTTAAACTAGATCCTTTAACATTTTGATCATTATTGTTTTAAATTACTTGCATTTAGTTCCACCATCTGAATTACCTCTGAATTTGATTCTGTTGACTTTTTATCTTTTGAAAATATTGTAACTCATAACTCAAATTTCTAACTTGCTTTTATGTGTCTCTCAGTTTCTAAAAAATGCAAATCATCAGATGTAGAAAAACAGTAGATGAGACAATTATTTATGTCCAGATTGTTTTATATTTCTGTTTCATTTTGTTGTGTGTCATGTTATTAGTGTGTACAGGAACAAAGGTTGCTTCTTGCTGTGGTGTCTGAAACATTCAGTGAACCATGTAACTCAAATTTCTCCAGCAGTAGGCTGCTATATCCTGTGCCTTGTGTGAGGCCTTAGGCTCTGGAGGGCATATGCCAATGTCCTGTTCCACAGTTAGCTTTTGGTAGTCCTTACCACCTGTGTCATAGATAGGGTCTCTCTCCACTTTCTTGTTCCTCTCTAACTGTAGAACATCATTTTGTGTATGTGTATGTGTGTGACTAGGCAGAAAATTCAGGTTGAGGGCAGAGGGATGATTCATGTTATTTTTGAGCCAGTTTCATCATCGGACACTCAGAGAAGGGGTATTTTTAGCACTTCCTGACTCTTATTCTAGTGGAAGTCAAACTGTTACTTATCTGTGTTGTTTTTTGAGGAAGAAATAATACCTTGCCCTCCTCCCAGATCAGTGGTAGAAAACCTTTGGTTTATATCATTGCAAGTTTTCAGCCCCACAATAAGGACAAACTCTTATTTCTCCTTCCATAGGAACAATGCACCTTTGTCTGTGGTCACTGGATGGAGATTTTCCAACCCTTTACCACAGTAGCACAACTCTGCATTAGTGCAAAATCCTGGGCCCCAAAACAATCCCTGTTCCTTTCCTGATGGAGAAGTATTTTTCCTCCATCCCTTCCCCAGAAACAGTGAGTCTTTGCCTGGTCTCAGGTAGGGTGGGTTAGGGTGTGATAGGTTTCTTAACCTTCTCTGAAAGCTGATGCGTTTTGCTGCTTCTTGTCTCCCAGAAACAGTTGACTTTTGCATGGGTTCATGGACCCAGATGCTTTTTTGCCACAGCAAATTAAGGATTTTGAATCTTAGGAGAGAAGCAAATGTTCATGTAGTCAATTTTTTTCTTATTTATTTTTCGGTTTGTTTTCTTGTTTCAGTAATGATGAGTTGAATATGATCATTATTTTCCACTTAAGCCACTTGTAACTCTAATATTTTGTTTTTATTAGTCCTCCTTTGGCATTTCAGCACTAAATCAGATTCAGATAATCATCAGTTGTGTGAATAAAGTGTTTTTATTGAGAACAAAATGGTTGACATAAACACGGATTTGGATATTATCATATGTAGCACAATACATCGCTGGTTCAAAATGTAAAATCCTCTTTAGGCTGAACAAAGAATGGTTCTTGAAACTATTGTCCCTTTTTGACCAATAAAAAAAAAATCAATTTTTTAACCTCATGAATAGATTATTAAAATAATTACATACCTGATCTTCATTTTATGTTCTCTCTCTTCAAGATATTTCCTTAAAAGCTACTTTTAAAGATATTTCCTTAAAAGCTCTTTTGAATTACGTTAGACTCTGTATTTTCTCCACAAGATCATCAGGGTAAATCCTGCCTTTACATTTTTTATAAAAATTCTCTTTTTTTTTTCCCAAATCTTAGTTGAGCTGAAAGATTTCCACCAAATGTCTCCTATGCCACAAAGCCTTATTTCACGTATCTCCCCTGTCCTCCTTGCTCAAGCTCATTTAGGAATATTTTTATTAAAACATTCATGCAATACTGTTTTTTAAAAAGTCTGAACATAAAGTGTTTTCAGTTTGAACACAAAATAGTGCTGTAACTTGAAAACAAGTTTTAGAAATGAGTGTTTCTAGAAGAAGAATCAACAGTGTCATAAATATCATAATCCAATTTTCCTGTTTGTACTAAAATATTAGCAAATATTTATTGAGAAATGATATCTGCCTGAAAGTATAATGCTTTTGATACACATTATATCATAAAAGCTAGGTACTATTCTTAGTAGTATCTTAAGAGTAAAAATACCGAGTCTTAGAGATGTTGCGCAATGTGCCCAAATAGCATAGCGAGAGTTGGAATTCTGAAATTCTGACTATCCTGTATGTATGATAGGAGAATCAATGCTTGTCAAATGTAACCGAAAAGTCGTGGTGGGGATTTGGAGGCCTCTGATTGGTAGGGTCAATACACTTAAGCAGATCATGTCACTACTTAGTTAAAACTATTTCATTAAAGCAAAATTCCACGTATTATTTCACAAATATTATTGGCACCAAAAACATTTTCCTTCCTTCCTTCCTTCCTTCCTTCCTTCCTTCCTTCCTTCCTTCCTTCCTTCCTTCCTTCCTTCCTTCCTTCCTTCTTTCTTGTACAGTGTAGTTATCTTAAAGATGAGTAGGTCCGGGGGTGGTGGCTCACACCTGTCATCCCAGGACTTTGGGAGGCCGAGGCAGGTGGATCACGAGGCCAGGAGTTCGAGACTAGCCTGGCCAAGATGGTGAAACCCCGTCTCTACTAAAAATATGAAAATTAGCTGGGCGCGGTGGAAGGAACTTGTAATCCCGGCTACTTGGGAGGCTGAAGCAGAAGAATCACTTGAACCCAGCAGGCAGAGGTTGCAGTGTGCTGATATCACGCCACTGCACTCTAACTTGGGCAACAGAGCAAGACTCCGTCTCCAAAAAAATGAATTTAAAAAAATGAAGATGAGAGTGGACCAGCCTGGCCAACATGGCAAAACTCCATCCATCTCCACTAAAAATACAATTATCAGCCAGGTGTGGTAGCATGCGCCTACGATCCCAGCCACTCAGGGAAGCCGAGGCACAAGAATCGCTAGAGCCTGGAAGACGGAGGTGGCAAGGTGAGACCCTGTCAAGAAAGAAAGAGAGAGAAGAGAGAGAGAGAGAGAGAGAGAGAGAGAGAGAGACAGAAAAAGAGAAAGAGAAAGAGAAAGAGGAAAATGAAAAGGAAAGGAAGGAAGGAAGGACTGTAGATCTGAGTTGACAAATGGGTAGATCCACTATGAGCTGCACATGGGGTGGTGGCCAAGCTTGGATTGCAGTTTGCAGTTTTCTTTTTTTTGTATTTTTATACGAAGTCTTGCTCTGTCGCCAGGCTGGAGTGCTGTGGTAGGATCGCGACTCACTGAAATCTCTGGCTCCCTGGTTCCAGCGATTCTCCTGCCTCAGCCTCCTGAGGAGCTGGGATTATAGGCACACCGAACCACGCCCAGCTAATTTTTGTATTTTTAGTAGAGACGGAGTTTCACTATGTTGGCCATGGTGGTCTTGATCTCCTGACCTCGTGATCCACCTGCCTCGGCCACCAAAAGTCCAGGGATTACTGGCATGAGCCATTGCGCCCAGCCAGATTGCAGTTTCCCTGCTAGGTTGGTGTAGCCTTGCCATTGTATCAAATTGACCCCATGGTCAGTAGCCCTTTCATTATCAATAAATGTGGAACATCTATGCATAGCACATTGCACACTGGTTTCTTTGGTTCTCTTTCTTTTTCCTTCCCTTCTCCTCCTTCTCCTCCCCTTTCCTTTCCTTTCCTTTCCTTTCCTTTCCTTTCCTTTCCTTTCCTTTCCTTTCCTTTCCTTCCCCTTCCCCTTCCCCTTCCCCTTCCCCTTCCCCTTCCCCTTCCCCTTCCTTTCCCTCTCTGTCTCTCTCTTACACAGGATTGCCCATGTTAGAGTGGACAAGGCTGACTGCATCCTCGACTTTTCAGGCCTCAAGTGATCTTCTCCTTATCTCAGCCTCCAGAGTAGCTGAGAATACTGGCATGCACCACCATGCCCAGCTAATCTTATTATTATTGTTGTTATTATTATTTTGAGACAGAGTCTCACTCTGTCACCCAGGCTGGAGTGCCATGGTGCAATCTTGGCTCACAGCAACCTCCGCTTCCACCTCCCTGGTTCAAGCGACTGGCCTGTCCCAGCCTCCTGGGTTTTTGCCTCATTGGCTGTGGCTGGTCTCAAACTCCTTGCCTTAAGTTGATCCACGTGCCTTGGCCTCCCGGTGTGCTAGGATTACAGGCACGAGCCACTGCACCTGACTGAATTTTATTTATTCTATCTCATATATACCCAAGGAATATTTTTGGAAGTCAATGCTAGCATAATCCCCATTGTGCATATTTCACGGCTGGGGAGACCTGAAACACACAATGACTTTTTTATGATCACAGAATTGAAAAGAAAATGAATGTTCTAACCCAGCTCTGTTCCCTCAAACCTGGGGCCCTGCCTGCATTTAGATGTTTGCAGGGGGTAAGGGGCTTGTGTTTGCCTAATTGTGTACAGGTGAGGAGTTGACATGGGAGAGGAAGGTGAGTAATCAGCAGCGGTGTGGGCCTTTGCATAGATTTATGAAAGACTAGGGCTCAGGGGATGGAACCTTGAAGAATTAACACACTTCCCTTGTGAGAGAACCTGACAGAATTTAGAACTTTGAAAACCAGACACCCGCATTCTAAAGACAGCCCTATACCTATCTCATTTCATGGGAGATGCTTAAGAGAGCACTTATGTTCTCATTATATGGTGACATTTCTAAGCTGCTGCCTTGGAAAGGCTCAAAGTGAGAACCTTTTTTTATAATGTAGACATTGGCTCCGTCCGCATCCTTAATGCCTCTGTCCATTTGTAAGACAATGTACCCACATGTAACACAGTGTAGCCCAGGGCAAGTCTGTCCATGCCAGACCTCTCTTGTCATCTAAACTGGGCAACCCCACCTGTCCCACCATAACTGTGTGTTGCAGGAGGAGCAGGAAAGGAGGGGGCTCTTCCTGACAGGGGTAGGTTGTCAGGCGTTGCAATCCTGGTGGATCTGTCTGTCATGTTCACACCCAGGTCATGGCTGGTGGAATACAAATTTGAGTGTTGGGGGACCAAGTTTGTCTACTCAGATGTGAATCCAAAGGCCTTAAGCTGTCTTCTGGTTTCCTCACTGCCTGGGGGTCTATGCAGATGCTATGTGCCTGATCCGGGGAGAAGACCACCAGAGTCCAGAGTCAAAGCTAAGCAGCAAGGATCTTTATTACAGGTTCGAACCTGGAACTCTCCCTCGCTCGTGAAACGAGACGGGCAGGAGAGCTCCCCCACTGAGCTCCGAGCAGTGTTATATAGTCTAAGAAAAGTGGGCATAGAGTTATTATACAAATCAGATATATGATTGGCTAGTGTTTGAACAAGGCGATTTGGCTAACTATGATTGGTTCCCGCCATTTCTGATATTTTGGTTCAAACTTTGAGGCGGGAGAGCAGGTTTATGGCAGCAAGAGTTTATCTTACTTAAACACGTCTTGTGACCTTGCCTCAGAACTTACAAAATCTCTGGTTTGTGCAAAACAAAATCTCTGGTACATGCAGAAAACCAGGTACTCACAGAACTTACGAAATCTCTGGTATGTGCAAAGATTAGAGAGCAGAACAAGGGTGTAGCGGGTGGGGGGCGGGTACACATCTATCTTTGTGTCCTTTCATTTCCCCCTTCTCATAAGTAACTGGATGTCCAATCTTGGATTTCCAGAGTCTTATAATATAGCCTCACTTTCTGGGTGCAGGAGAGGCTGGTGATGGCTACGGAGGACCATTAGTTGGATGGTATCAAACCTTTCTCTGACAAATTGTAAAATTTTATTTACCACACAGGGGCCTATAGTGAATAGAAGTAGTAAAGACATTAGGGGGCCTAAAAGGGGTGCCAGAAGGGAAAACATTGAAGAGCTCCACCAATTGTTAGCGGCTGTAGTGAATTGTTGCTTTTTCATTTCTAAGCTTAGTTCATGTAGGCGTTGGACTCTTTCCTCAACTAACCCTGACTCATTCATATAGAAACAGCATTCTTCTTTGAGGAACATACAGGTACCTCCTTTCTCAGCCGTGAGTAAGTCTAAGGCTCTGCGGTTTTGAAGGGTGACCTGTGCTAGGGAGGTGAGCTGCTGCTGAAGGGAGGCTAGGGAATAGGCAGAGTCTTCCATAGCAACAGAGAACTGTTGTAACAGCTTGTCGTTTTCTATCATGGAGTGTTGTAGGGCCCCTCCTGCTAACCCCACTGCGACGACAGAGGTGGTTAAGGATATTCCAGCAATTAGTGGTAGAAAAACTGCTCGTCTATGTCGCGCAGTTTCAGTTGGGGCAGTCCCTGCCCAGCCTATGAACTCTGCCGGGGTCAGCAGGGTCAGTCGGGGAACTAGTGTAACAGGGATGCACAACTGTCTGTCAGAGATGCTTTTGGACAGAGTTTTTAACAGAGTCATATTACACCAGAAGAACACACCAGGGGGAGCACGTATGGGGCTATTAGGGTATGTAGCCGTCTGGTTGCAGAGGCTGCTACTAAATGCTGAATAACAGTAGGGGTATTTCTCTTGGTATGGGTCACGGTACAGGGCTACATCAGGTATTGCAACTGTTGATGAATTAGAATCTGGCATATAGTTTGTGGGTGGGGAGGAAAGGGGAACAGCGGTTAATGGTGGTCTTCCTAAGGTTGCACACATAAAGCAAGAGGACAGGTCGCCTAAACCGGTGAGGTTGGCGAATGCTAGCCCTTCTTATAATAGGGTTAGCCAGGAGAAGGGCTGCAAGTCTTGTGATAGCTTGGTTTCCTGTCTGTGGATTTGTGTATGGATTAAGGGTCGAATCTGGACTAGACTCCGCCACAAGTACAGGTGGCTACTAGGCCAGCTACTACTGGCATCGTAGTAGACTGCCCCATGTTGGGGTGATGTCCACCGGGAGTGCCCTGGATCTGTTATTATCCAAGTGAATATGTTGAGAGTCCCTGTCGGGTAGCGAGTCCTGAGGAGGTTAGACTTTCTCGGGTATTCGTCCCATACCCTGGCTGAGTGCATTTTACAATAGTGGTATGGGCAACCTGCATTCTGGTGCCACCAATAATTCTTACAATTATATTCAGTCTGATCATATTCAAAACAAATCATAGGTATCCCCGGTTGGGCAATTTGGAAATTAGTGAAATTGAGGTAAATTGGAGTATTGCACCCGGAGGGGGGGCAGTGTGCACTAGCTAGCAGTTTACCCGCTTGGGGGGTTTCCCCGGGGTGAGTTTTGTTCTCATAGAGCCAGAACCTCCAGACATAGGGATTAGACGGCGCAGCAGTTAGGAGAATCAGATGTATAAGGCATAAAAGCATAGGCAAGCTAGACATGGTTACGGCTATGTGGGTGACGGCGCAGGGTTAGCTTTAAGGGATTGTTCTTAGCTTTGTCTACAGTCCATGTAACCAGTGCTCCAGACGGCTCGAGAAGGTCGGATGTTGGGTCCACTGGTTTGACGTGTGTGTAGTGGATCCACGAAGCGATGCCTTCTACTTTGAGAGCGGTGGGAGTAGTCAGGAGTACTTGCAGTGGTCCTTTCCATCTGGGTTGAAGAGTTTCTTGCCGGTGGCGCTTGACTAGGACCCAGTCTCCCGGCTGGAACGGATGAGGCGTCGGCGGAGGTCCTGCCTCGTACAGTTCTCGTAGTCTGGGCCAAATTTCCTGGTGAATTTTCTGTAAGGCTTGTAAGGAGAACAGGAGCTCAGAGACATTTTCAGTTTCAGGTTTGAGTAAGTCATGTTTTAGACTGGGGACCAGGGGTGGGGGTCTGCCATACATGATTTCATATGGTGTGAGGCCCAGTCTGTAAGGGGTATTTCGGGCCCGGAACAGAGCGTAGGGGAGAAGTACTACCCAATTAGCGCCAGTCTCCATGGTCAATTTAGTTAAGGTCTCCTTCAGAGTCCGATTCATCCTTTCTACCTGTCCTGAGCTTTGGGGCCTATAAGCACAATGTAATTTCCAATTTGCCCCAAGAATGGAAGCCAAATCCTGACTTACCTTAGCAACGAAGGCTGGTCCATTGTCTGACCCTATTTGGACGGGAAAGCCATACCTGGGGAGGATTTCTTCCAAAATTTTCTTTGCTACAACCTGAGCAGTTTCTCTCTTAGTTGGGAACGCTTCTGTCCATCCTGAAAAAGTATCTACAAAGACAAGTAAGTACTGATACCTATATTTTCCAGGCTTTATCTCAGTAAAGTCTATTTCCCAATAGATACCAGGCCTAGTTCCTCTACACCTAATTCCTGCGGTGGTCTGGGTTTGGGGGCAAGCGTTGTTTAGTTGGCAGGCTTTGCAATTTGTTGTGACATCGCTGGCCAGTTCAGCTATGCGCCTGATTCTAAACTTGGCATGCCTGATTAAGTCCATCATTCGCCCTGCACCCAGGTGGGTTGTCCGGTGGATGTGTTCCAACACCTGCCGTCCTAATTTTTCTGGTAGGATGGTTTGGTCATTTATATCAGTCCACCACCCATTTTTAACCTGTTTTAGGGGAAGCGTGTTCATCCATTCGCGATCCTGTTCGGTATAGTCGGGAAAACATGGCAAATTTTGCGGGCCAGGATCGGGGAGCTGGAGCGCGAGGAGCTGACTGGGAGCTTTTGCTATGCTCCTTGCGGTTTGGTCGGCTAAGAAGTTGCCTCGAGCAATTGGCGTAGTTGGTTTCTGATGCCTAGGGCAATGTACGATAGCCAATTTCTTTGGTTTCCACAAAGCAGTTAATAGAGCTAGGATCTCTTGCTTGTTTTTTATTTCTTTGCCTTCGGCTGTTAATAGTCCCCTTTCTCTGTAGATGGCCCCATGTATGTGCGCAGTAGCGAAAGCATAGCGGCTATCCGTGTATACTGTTAGTTTTTTCTCTGCCCCTAGGGTGAGGGCCTGTGTGAGGGCTATCAGTTCGGCTCTTTGGGCCGATGTCCCTGGAGGCAAGGGTTCCGCCCAGATTACCTCAGTCTCTGACGTTACAGCCGCTCCTGCATACCGCTGGCCTTGGTGGACATAGCTGCTGCCATCAGTGAACCAGGTGAGTTCTGTGTCGGGGAGCGGACGATCTTGCAGGTCCTCCCACACCCCATGCACCTGAGCCAGTATCTCAGTGCACTCATGGAACGGGGCGTCCAAGTCTGGATTTGGCAGCAGTGAAGCAGGGTTTAAAGAGGTTGGGGGTAGAAAAGTTATTCTGAGGGGGTTTAACAGCAGTCCTTGATAGTGGGTGAGCCGGGCATTACTCATCCATCGGTCCGGCGGCTGCCGGAGGACGCCTTCAATGGCATGCGGGGTTATAACGCGCAACTCTTGCCCCATGATAAGTTTATCAGCGTCTCGGACCATTAGGGCGGTCGCCGCGATTATCCGCAGGCAGGGTGGCCAGCCAGCAGCCACTGAATCTAATTTTTTTGACAAATAGGCAACTGGCCTCTGCCAGGGGCCTAGGTACTGTGTTAACACGGCTTTTGCAACACCCTTACTTTCATCTACGTATAAGTGGAAGGGCTTGGAGACATCAGGGAGCCCCAGCGCGGGGGCTGATAACAAGGCAGTTTTGATTTGTTGAAAGGCCAGCTCAGCCTCTTCCGTCCAATTGAAGGGCTGCCGTTCCTTTCTTGCCTGGTATAGGGGCTTGGCTAACTCAGCAAATCCGGGTATCCATAACCTACAGAACCCTGCCGACCCCAGGAATTCTCTCACTTGCCATGTCGACTGGGGTCTAGGGATGCTTAGGACTGTTTCCTTTCGGGCTTTGGTTAGCCAGCGTTGCCCCCCTTTTAATAGGTACCCCAGATAAGTTACCTCCGACTTGCAGATCTGAGCCTTTGTTGCTGAGGCTCGGTAGCCTAGCTCCCCCAGAGTCTTCAAGAGGTCCTCAGTCCCTTGAACACAAGTTTCCGGGGATCTGGCTGCTATTAAGAGATCATCAACATATTGCAAAAGAGTTATTTCAGGGTGTTGCCGCCGGTACTCACCCAGATCTTCATGAAGGGCTTCATCGAACAGGGTTGGCGAGTTCTTGAACCCTTGTGGCAGCCTGGTCCATGTTAGCTGACCGTTGATGCCCCTCTCAGGATCCGTCCATTGAAATGCAAAGAGTCCTTGACTTTTGGGAGCCAGAGGAAGGCTGAAGAAAGCATCTTTTAGATCAAGAACGGTATACCACTGTTTTTTCGGGATGTAAAGCACTCAGAAGGGTGTATGGATTGGGCACAGTGGGATGTATGTCCATGACCCTTTTATTAACTTCTCTTAAATCCTGTACTGGCCTGTAGTCCGTACTGTTGGGTTTACGAACAGGTAACAGTGGAGTATTCCAGGATGAGTGGCAAGCCCGTAGGACTCCCTGGTCTAGGAGTCGGCGGATATGGGGCGTAATTCCTTCTCTTGCCTCCAGGGGCATAGGATATTGCCGAACCCGAACCGGGTCCGTTCCTGGCTTAACTTCCACAAATATGGCAGGTCGATGTTTAGCTAGCCCTAAGCCCCCAGTTTCTGCCCACGCTTCAGGGAAACGCTGGAGCCAAGAGTCAATTTCCTGATTGGGGGGCTTTTGCTCTTGATGGAGTCTGTACTCATCTTCTAAGGTGACAGTCAGGATAGATATTGGCCTGTTTTGGGAATCAGTTATCTTGGGCCCTTCTGGCTCAAAGTGGATTTGGGCCCTCATTTTTGTCAGCAAGTCCCTCCCTAGTAGAGGGCAGGGGCTCTCTGGGATGACTAGGAAGGAATGGGAGACTTTTCCCGTTCCTAAGTCTACAGTCCTCTGGGTTGTCCAGGGGTATTTTTTGATGCCTGTGGCCCCGTGCACCCAGGATGTTTTCTTAGACATTTTTCCAATCGGTTTGGTTAGGACTGAGCGTTCCGCCCCAGTATCGACCAAGAAGCGAACTGGGGACCCCTCCACTTGCAAAGTTACCCTGGGTTCGGGGAGGGGGTCCGAACCCCATCTTCCCTAGTCAGAGTCCTGGGTAACGAGTACGGAGGTAGGGTTAGCTGGTCTCTGTTTCTTTGGGCAGTCTTTAATCCAGTGACCACGTTCCTTGCAATAAGCACACTGATCCTTTTCTAATCCTTGCCTAGAGCCTTGCTTTGTCTGCTTTCTGCTTTGGCCATTCCCTGCCTGGGGGAAAGCTGCTACTAAAACTTTGGTCATTTCTTTGGTTGCCTTGAACTGTTTTTCTTCTGGAGTATCCCTATTATTATAAACTCGCTGGGCCATCTGAAGGAGGTCCTGAATCTGCTTTCCCTCTAAACCTTCTAATTTCTGGAGTTTTCTTCTAATATCTGATGCTGCCTGGTTTACAAAGGACATTACTACCGCAGCCTGATTTTCCGGTGCTTCCGGGTCCATAGGGGTATACTGTCTGAAAGCTTCCATTAATCTCTCTAAATACACAGCGGGGCTTTCTGTCTTACCTTGTAACACAGAATATACTTTAGCCAAATTGGTGGGCTTCCGAGCTGCAGCCCGGAGACCCGCCATTAGAGTCTGGCGATAAATGAGCAGTCGTCCCCTACCTTCTGCCGTGTTGTAGTCCCATCTGGGCCGGGTCAAAGGAAAAGCTGCGTTAATGAGGTCAGGATTTGCAGTTGGCTGGCCGTCATCTCCTGGAACCAGCTTTCTGGCCTCAACTTGGATTCTTTCCCGCTCCTCCGTTGTGAACAGGATTCGGAGGAGCTGTTGACAGTCATCCCAGGTTGGCTGGTGAGTAAACATGACACTATCTAACAACGAGGTTAGATCTTTGGGATTATCGGAGAACCGAGCATTTTGGGACTTCCAATTGTATAAATCACTAGTGGAAAAAGGCCAATACATGAGACGGGAGAGCCTAGTATCATCGAGCGATCCTATTTCTCTGAGAGGCAGGGCTACGGTGGAGTCAGGGAGTCGGGAAGCTTCGTCCCGCAGTACACGGCCTCGCGTTCGGCCGGCCAGCCCCCCCGGGTTACTTTCGCTCTCGGCTGCTTCCGCTTCTCGGTTTCCCTCTATGGAAGCACCACCCTGGGGGACTGGGTCCTGCGGGATAAGGTGCGGATATGGTGGGGGAAGTGTGGGTTCTAACGTTAGGGGGTCCTGGCTGTCTGGCAGCACAGGGGCCGAGGGAGCAGAGGGAGTCCTTTGTCTTGTAGGTCGCATTACTAGGACCTTGCAAGGCTCAAGGATGAATGGAGTTATCCAGGGCGGTGGGTCTTCCACAAGATTTTGCCACACTAGAATATAAGGAATTTGATCAGGATGTCCTGACTGTCCTGGCAGGAAAATCTTAGTTTTTACCTTAGTAATAATAGAGAGACAGAAAGTTCCTTCGGAGGGCCACCCTACTCCGAAAGAGGGCCACTCCGAACGGCAGAAAGTAACTAGCTTTCCCTTCTTTAGTTCTACGTTTAAGTTACGCCCCCGAGCCTTCACATCCTTAAAATTGGTAACAAGGAGTGAGAGCGGCGTGCTCTGGTTGTTGCCCATCTTTGGACTGCTCCTACAAAGAGAAGGAGGGACGAAAATGAGTGTGAAGCAGAGGGGAGTATCCGACAGGTCCGGTCCTGGAAGGGGAAGAAAAGGTTTTATGTTTCGTTTTGGACTTACACTTAACACTTAACAATAACAGACAGACAGTGAGAAACGATGAGCCTTCGCGAGCGCGTGTCGGACTTCCGACCTGAGTCAGACGGGGCAACCAAGGATGGAGGCCCCCAGATGAGCACTGGGGGACGTCTCCCACCAGTCCCGAGTGGCTGTCTTTTAGCGCGTCCGCCAAGACCATGCCACTTATAAAACAGACCAATACAGATTACAGATTACGGATTTCGCGAAATTTCAGGGAGACAGACAGAGACAAAGACAGAGACAGTGACAAAGCCGGCTTACCTACAGATTAAGATCCATTGACTTGGGGGTCTGGTGGGCTTGGGGGAAATCCCGGACGAGCCCCCATTTGTTATGCCCAGACCGTTTATTCCCGGAAGAAGACCACCAGAGTCCAGAGTCAAAGCTAAGCAGCAAGGATCTTTATTACAGGTTCGAACCTGGAACTCTCCCTCGCTCGTGAAACGAGACGGGCAGGAGAGCTCCCCCACTGAGCTCCGAGCAGTGTTATATAGTCTAAGAAAAGTGGGCATAGAGTTATTATACAAATCAGATATATGATTGGCTAGTGTTTGAACAAGGCGATTTGGCTAACTATGATTGGTTCCCGCCATTTCTGATATTTTGGTTCAAACTTTGAGGCGGGAGAGCAGGTTTATGGCAGCAAGAGTTTATCTTACTTAAACACGTCTTGTGACCTTGCCTCAGAACTTACAAAATCTCTGGTTTGTGCAAAACAAAATCTCTGGTACATGCAGAAAACCAGGTACTCACAGAACTTACGAAATCTCTGGTATGTGCAAAGATTAGAGAGCAGAACAAGGGTGTAGCGGGTGGGGGGCGGGTACACATCTATCTTTGTGTCCTTTCAGCCTGACAAGACCAGGATGGTCCAGGACCCAGACTCAAATATGGACTCTCTCTCCACTCTGTCTTAGCACTGTTTTCTATGAGTGACCCAAAGTTCTCACCCCCAGAAATCTGGCCTTCATTAGTACCAATGGCAACTTGGTTAGGTGTAAAGTCCCTGTTGACATACTTGTGGAAATATCAGAGAAGGTGTTTGTGTTGTTTTTACTTTACACTAGGCTGAATTTATTCATGTTGCTACAGTTTGTATTGTTTTAACTATTTACCCCAGGTATCTTCTGTAGCAGGTGGCTTCACTGTACTGCCAGACCTTCTCCGAGACTTAAAAGCCACGACTATTACTACGGAGGCTTTTACACAAAAATAGGGAAGAGGTTACATGAAAAATGGGTTACATCGTTCCATGCATTTGTCTGAAATGTGTCATCTCAGAGAACTCATCCCTGGAGTTCAGGGCAGAAGCTGTGCCTTCGCATGTCTTTGTGTCTTTGTAACGTTCTATAAAAGGAGGCCATTTCCCAGAGTGGTTTAGCCCTTCAGTGCTGCTGGAGTCTGCCATGATAACCTTCTATTTTCATTTTGGCTGTAATGCAGAAAACATTATCTGTGTGTCATGATTGGCTGGAACAGTTTGCTTGGATTCCATAACCCAGTACCACGGACTGAAGGTCTCAATGAAAACTGAGTGTCTTATAATTCTGGAGGCTAGAAATTCAACATCAAGCTATTGGCTGGAGTGATTTTTTTAATGCCTCTTTCTACTTGAGATGAGATGACCACCTTCTATTTCTGTTTTCACAGGCTCTTCCCTTGAGCCTCTCTGTGTCTTTACTCTTTTTAAAAGGACTCCAGTCATAGTAGATTGGGGTCCACTTTACTTAACTTACTTAATCATAGTCACCTCTTTAAGGACCATATGTCCAAACACTCACTCACAATTTGAGGCCTATTACATTATATATGCCTTAGAATATCAACATATAAATATTAGAATATCAACATATAAATTTGGGAGAAGAGACACAATTTTTTTTTTAAAAGCAAACTAACTTTATTTGAATAATCTAAACAGAGAACGAGAGTAGGTGAATGTGTAGCCAGAGGGAAAATATCCTATGTCAAGTTTCAAAACATAACAAGTGAAAATAAGTTTATTTCTAAAAGAAATTTCAGTGAAAGAAAAAGGATGTTTATTATGACATAACATATTGATTCCTAATGGTGGATCTATTAACTGTCTAATCTAGTCAAAATATTTAAGCTATATCTGCATATGTAAATAAGAACAAAATCTGTCCTCTAATTTTACCTAGTAAAATAATGGCAAAACAATAAACTAAATTTACGTAGGTTTCATAGACATGCCAATCACATAAAATAAAAACAATCAGGAGAGAAGCATGTCAACATGTGTAATTTAATTCCAACAATGTGTAATTTAAACATTAGGCTTGGATAACAACTGGTAACAAATCCTACTCTGGCTTGGATAATAACTGATAGCAAATGCTAACTTAAAAGTTTTCATGAATTCAGTAGCTACCAGTACAACCTCTGTCATCCTTCTCACCTTCCCTTGCTTAAATGGTAGCAAAATTTTCTTGAAATTAAAAAAAAAAAACTGTTTGGGAAATGATTTTATTAAAGTAAACAGACTTGGATGCTTATTTAAAATGTATCTATATATATTTTAATATGCAAAAACAAATGTACAGATATCTACACAAGCAAAAACAATTTTCTTTACATTTTTAGTAAGCTTCAGCAATGAGGATATTTTACTTTGAACACAAACACATGAAACCTTCAAAAAAGTCCACATTTTCATAGGAAGCTACTTTACAAAGAAAACACACGTACTCCAGTTGAAAATACAAACACCCTGTCTGCTTTATGGTAAAAATCCCAGGAATCATATTTTCTCATTTTACTATGCAGAATCAGAGTTTGAAAAATAATAATCTTTCTCTTCTTCATCTAAAGATTCCATAGCATTAGTGAAAAGTTTTCCAATACCAGAGTTTTCTCCTAAATCTGTGTTAAGTGGGGTTTTCCTTCTTGATGTTGGAGTTGAGAAATCAGTTTCAACTAATTTTTTCTTGATGTTGCCACAGACAATACCACCATTACTTTTATGATATTTTTGCATAGGAAAAACATATTTATCACTATCATTCCTATTTATAGAAGCTAGCATGCCAGGACTGACATGCTGACATTGAGGAGTTTTTACCAATGGAAAGATAACTGATGATAGAGTTGTTAGATTTTTGTTTGTATTTGGCAGAATATCATCATCATCTTCACTGTCCTGTAAACTTGGCAACAGTATTCTTTGATGCTGTAAAGGTGTTGTACTGAAAAAATCATCATGGTCATCTTTTGGCAACTGTTCCAGAAATTCCCTCATCTGTTGCTTCCTTTTAAGAGTTCCCACTTTGGCAGTTATCTTAATAGTTTGTTTCTGATCAGCATCACCTCGCTTGCCATTTTGGCCTTTGGGATTGGCTGGCTTTTTCTTAGTGACATGTTTATGGGATCCTTTTCTTCTGGGATTTTCCATGTATTTCCTCTCATCAGTCCTCACCCGATTTGTCAAGTGAAGAAAGTGAAACAGAAAAAGAAATTAAAAGGAAAGCTGAAGTTAAGAAAACCAAAGCAGGAAACACCAAAGAAGCAGTGGTTCACCTGAGAAAGAGCACAAGAAACACAAGTAATATTCCAGTGATTTTGGAACCTGAAACTGAAGAAAGTGAAAATGAATTTTATATCAAACAAATGAAAGCTAGACCTTCCATCAAAGAAACTCTTCAGAAGTCTGGTGTTAGGAAAGAGTTTCCAATTACTGAGGCAGTAGGATCTGATAAGACAAATAGGCATTCCTTAGAATGTTTACCTGGTTTAATTCAGGATAAGGAATGGAATAAGAAGGAGTTACAGAAACTTTGTTGTACTTTTGCATCTCTTCCAAAGAGACACAATTTAGAACATAAGATGCATTAACCCCCTGTTGATGGTAGATTCCCAGGAAAGTGATTACTTGGTGAAAGGATATACGTATGTAAAATTTGTATAGCTACGGCCGGACGACTTTCCACAAGGTCTGTGGCAAGTACATTGCTATCAACAGTCCCTGAATTTAGTTGCTTCTCTGGACCCAGCCTTCCCTGGATGTTAACATTCTTTGAATTTTTTGACAATCTCATGTCTGTGGGTCAAATAAAAACACATTGTTCCTTCTATTTCCAGCTTTCCAACTGATATGTTTGAGTCACCTTTTAGATGTAATTTTAAATATGGATTTAGGTTTTCTGTTCCTTAAGTTATCTGTCTTGTCTGTCTTGTTCTGTTCACTGTCTCCAAAATGGAGAGGCAATAAGGCTTCTCCAGGTGCTTGCACTCAATGTCAGAAGCCACTGTGTTTCAGGTAATTTAGAGGGAACGTCATGCAGTACTCTCTGTGGAAGGTTCTTAGTTCTGACCCATGTGCTGTTCAGCAGCCATTTGAATTGCAAAGCCTATGTGTTCTCATCTCTGCACTGAGGACTTTTTTGGAGAACTCAGTGGAAAATGCACTTCATACAGGCTATTAATACTGTTGGGTGCTGTTGCTTCACAGCTGACAAAATTTCATGAGGATTTCTTGTAGGTATCAGTGGTTAGATTATCACCCGCCCCATATAAAATTTTTTCAAAAGTCTAAAACTTTTTGTCAGGCACATGCATGTCCTCCACATTCACAAGAAGAAATGTTTGTGACTGGACGCGGTGGCTCACGCCTGCAATCCCAGCACTTTGGGAGGCCGAGACAGGCGGATCACCGGAGGTCGGGAGTTCGAGACCAGCCTGACCAACATGGGGAAACCCTGTTTCTACTAAAAATGCAAAATTAGTTGGGTGTGGTGGAGCATGCCTGTAATCCCAGCTACTTGGTAGGCTGAGGCAGGAGAATCCGTTGAACCCAGGAGGCAGAGGTTGCGGTGAGCTGAGATCACACCACTGCACTCCAGCCTGGGCAACAAGAGTGAAACTCCATCTCAAAAAAATAAATAAAATAAAAAGAAGGAAAAGAATAGTAGAATGTATGTTCCTACTTCTGGCTTTTGGGCCTTTCCCAAAGAGTGGTTTCTGTCTGCCGTGACACAGAATGCTCAAAGACAGGGTGGTATACTTCGAATGACAGTTTGGTTTGGCTGAGACCAAAGGTAATAAAAGAAAATGAATCTTGAAAAAAGCTTTGAGAGGCCGGGCGCGGTGGCTCAAGCCTGTAATCCCAGCACTTTGGGAGGCCGAGACGGGCGGATCATGAGGTCAGGAGATCGAGACCATCCTGGCTAACACGGTGAAACCCCGTCTCTACTAAAAAATACAAAAAACTAGCCGGGCGAGGTGGCAGGCGCCTGTAGTCCCAGCTACTCGGGAGGCTGAGGCAGGAGAATGGCATGAACCCGGGAGGTGGAGCTTGCAGTGAGCTGAGATCCGGCCACTGCACTCCAGCCTGGGCGACAGAGCGAGACTCCGTCTCAAAAAAAAAAAAAAAAAAAGAAAAAAGCTTTGAGAGACCTTCAGAATTTCTTGGCCAACAAGTTTGTGTCAGACTCCCTCTGGACAAAGCCACTATGTAAAAGGTGTGACTGGTAATTTTTTTGAATGCCCAAGTTTAATGGACATATATAATGTAATATAATCAGCCAAAAATTACAATATATACAAAGTATTAGGGTATTATGGCCCAATAGGAAAAATAGGATAAATATCCAGAAATCTACCCTAAAGAAATGGAGATGTATAAATTACCTAAAAAATTTTAAAATAATTATCTAAATGGTACTCAGTGAGCAAAATGTGAGCACAGACAACTAAATAAAATCAGGAAAATGAGAACATACACAATAAGATAAAAAATAGTAAAAAGCAAATTATGGAGTTGAAGAATATAAAAAGAATGCCTGAGAAATGATCAAACTTAAGAAAAAAACATAAAAATTAAAAAGTTCAACAAATTTTAACGAGGATAAACACAAAAAGATTCATAATGAGAAAAATTATAAGCAAAGTTTTGAAAGTCAGAGACTAGTAGATAATCTTGAAAGCCAAAAAAGAAAAGCTATGTTATTTATAAGGGTGCTTCTATGAGATAATCAGTGAACCTAGCTGCAGGAATCTTGCCGGCCAGAAGGGACATGGGTAATACAGTCAATGTGCTGAAAGAACAAAAACTTTTAAGCAATAATACTATATCCAGATAAACTGTTTGTCAAAATGAAGAAAAAGTAAAGTCCTTTCATGATGACCACATACTACAAAAGCATATCGCCATTAGGCCGGCACTAGAAGAAATGCTACAGAGAGTTTTTCTCATTAAAAATAAAGTGATGTTAAACAGCATTGCAAAATTACATGACAGTACATAACTCTCTAGAAAAGACATATACAGGCACAAAAATAAAATTCTGATGAATTCAAATGATGGTTCCTAAAACATATGTAATATGTTATATAATTTTAAAAATGTAAAAATAGTCAAAAAAGTTTGTTAATGATATATAATATAAAAAGATATTAGTAACATCAATAACATAAAGGTGAGGCAGATGGAAAGAGGAAGAATGTTTGTATGCAACTAAAGTTGTTACTGGCCAGGCACGGTGGCTCATGCCTGAAATCCCAGCATTTTTGGAGGCTGAGGCAGATAGATCACCTGAGGTCAGGAGTTTGAGACCAGCCTGGCCAACATGGTGAAACCCCATCTCTACTAAAAATACCAAAAAAAATTAGCTGGGCATGGTGACAGGCACCTGTAATCCCAGCTACTCGGGAAACTGAGGCAGTGGAATCACTTGAACCAGGGAGGCGGGGTTTGCAGTGAGCTGAGATCACTCCATTGCACTCCAGCCTGGGCGACAGAGTGAGACTCCGTCTCAAAAAAAAGAAAAAAAAGTTAAGTTGTTACCAATTTAAAATATATTGTCATCTTTAAGAGGTTTTATGGGCCAGGAGCAGTGGCTCACGCCTATAATCCCAGCACTTTGGGAGTCCGAGGTGGGTGAATCACGAGTTCAGGATTTCGAGACCAGCCTGGCCAATATGGTGAAACCCCACATCTCTACTCAAAATACAAAAAGTCTAGCCGGGCGTGGTGGTGGGCGCCCATAATCCCATCTCCTTGGGAGGCTGAGGAAGGAGAATCATTTGAACTCAGGAGGCACAAGTTGCAGTGAGCCGAGATCGTGCCACTGCACTCCAGCGTGGGCTACAGTGTGAGACTCTGTCTCAAAAAAAAAAAAAAAAAGATTTTATGTAATCCCCATGGCAACCACAAAGAAAACATTTAGAGAGATACACACACACACAAAAATACATTAAAGCATGTCACTACAAAAATCAACACAAAAAGGAAGATTAAAAACAGTGGTAAAGGTGGTCACATAACTATAAAAATCAGAGAAAACAATTACAAAAGTAAGTTCTTCGCTTTCAAAAACCTATTTTAATATTTATGGACTTAATTTTTCAATCAAAACATGTAAATTGAATAGAGGGATTAATAAAACAAAGCCCAACTTCATCCTCTCCATAAGTGACTCGCTTTAGATCTAATATCAAAACTAGACTGAAAGTAGCAAGATGAAAATAGGCTTTTGGGGGCCGGGCATGGTGGCTCATGCCTGTAATCCCAACACTTTGGGAGGCTGAGGTGGGAGGATCACCTGAGGTCTGGAGTTCAAGACCAGCCTGACCAACATGGAGAAACCCCGTTTGTACTAATAATACAAAAATAAATTAGCCGGCGTGGTGGTGCAAGCCTGTAATCCCAGCTACTCCAGAGCCTGAGGCAGGAGAATGGCTTGAACCTGGGAGGCGGAGGTTGCTGTGAGCCAAGATCACACCATTGCACTCCAGCCTGGGCAACAAGAGCGAAACTCCGTCTCAAAATAAAAAAATGAAAATAGACTTTTGATGTAAATGGTAACCGAATGAAAGCAGTGCTGGTCATAACTGTGTTAGGCAAAATACATTTTAGTCATAGTTCATAAAATAAACTTTAAGTCTAAACTGTCACAGGAGACAAAGAAGGCCATTAAATAATAATAGAAGGGCTCATTCACTGAGAACTTATGAAATTTTATTATATATATATATGTGTGTATATATATATATATATATATAATTCTCAACCAGTGTTCCCAAATGTATAAAGCGAACATTGAAATAATTATTACAATAGATAAAAATAATAATAGAATATTTTAATTCAAACTTTCATAATAATTAATATAGCTAGCCAAAATATTAATAAGGAAACAGAAGGTTTGAAAACACTAGAGAAAAATTAGACCTAGTGGGCATATACAGAATACACAGCAACAGCAAAACATACAATTTCCTCAATAGCTCATAAAACATTCTCCTAGATACACCACCTAGTAGGCCACAAAAGAAGACTTAACAATTTTTTAAAAATATAAATCTTAAAGATTATTATTTCTGATAAACATGGAATAAAACTAGAAATCAATAACAAGAAAACAAAAATGTCAACATACATATGGAAATTAACTCACTTTTGAGCATGTTCATGTTCAAACATTGTAAGACTTAATATTGTGAAGATGTTCGTGCTGCCTAGTGAGCTATGGATTCAATGCAATCCCTTTACAATTAACAATTTTTTTTTCTTTTAGAAATAGAAAAAGCAACCAAAAATTTATATGGAATCTCAAGGGACAATAAAGAGCACAAAAATGTTTTAAAAAAGAAACAGTGTTAGTGACCTCACCTTTTCTAATTTCAAAGCACATTACAAAGCTACGGTAATAAAAACAGTTTGGCTCTGGCATAAAGACAGACAAGTTTTCCAGTAAAACACAATGTAGCACAAATGTTAACCTTGTACATATGGGTAAATAGTTATTTGAACACCTATATTCATTGAAGCATTATTCACAAAGGCCGATATTTGAAAGCCAAGCTTTCCTCACTGAATGAATGAATAAATACAATTTGTAATATAAAAGTAATGGAAAACTACTCAGCTTTTAAAAGCAGAAAATCTTGTAACATCCACAATAAAGATAAACCTTGAGGACGTGATGCTAAGTAAACCTAGCCACAATAAAAGATATACTCTATGATTCCACTTATATGTAATATCTAAAGTATTGAAACTCTTAGAAACAGAAAATGGAATGGTTTTTAATTGGGAGCCAGGTGGTAAAAAACATGGGCATTATTAATTTATTTCATGTTTATTGAGTTTTAGTTTTGCAACAAAAAAGTTTTACAGCTATGCTGCATAACAATGTAAATACACTTAACATGACTAAACTGTATAAGAAAAAATATTTAAGATTCTAAATTTTATGTTATGTATTTTTACCACAATCAAAATTAAAAATGACACCTGAGGGCAGGGTGTGGGTGGCTCATGGGTATAATCCCAGCACTCTGGGAGGCTGAGGTGTGCAGATCACTTGAGGTCAAGAATTCAAGACCAGCCTGGCCCCATCTTTACTAAAAATACAAAAATTAGCCAGGCATGGTGGTGCATGCCTTTAATCCCAGCTACTCAGGAGGCTGAAGCAGGAGAATTGCTTGAACCTGGGAGGTGGAGGCAGCAGTGAGCCGAGATTGTGCCACTGCACTTTGGGCAACAGAGCAAGACTCTTTCTTAAATAAATAAATAAGACACCTAAAAGAGATAGAGTTACAAACTTTCTGAATAATTATCTTTAAACCAAAAAACTGTTTCTTTCACACTAAGATAATGTAAGATAAAGATGTTGAAATTAATACAATTTCCATGACTACTCACCTAGACAGAATCAATTATTGGCCACCAGGCAAGAAGAAAAACATACCAATCATAAACAAAACAGGGGCAATATTTATACAAGCAAACAAACACTTAGATAATTTTACTGACAAAGGACATAGGGCTGATTCATAGTTGACTTTTGCCCCACACTGTCTTAAGGTGTACAGAGTTGAATATTGTCATACAAAATTATAATATATAAATTAAAACTAAAAACTAAATTTATGTAAGGTGGACTACCCTAAAAAATGAAACACACCAATACAAAATTGCAAACAAAGTTAAAATTAACATTAACCCCCAAAATTCTGCTTTGAATACTGTAATTCAAAACCACAATAAGTAGAAACTAGAAACACAACTGATATGAGGAGCCCACTCTAAAAAATGCAGAAATATAAATACAAAACATAATGACGAGAAACTTTAACCCATAAAACCCTGTATAAACATAGAACAGAATTCTAGATAACTAAATTTTCAACTCTAACTGTGCGTCCATGCACGTCACGAATTTTGAATCCTTTGAATACAGTCAGGGCAGCAACATTTCAAAGGAAACACATAATTACTCATAAAGAGTTTTAATGAGAAAATTTTTTAAAATAAGCATTCAAGTAATACTAGAGAAACTTTTAAATTATGCTACAGATACACTGATACATTGCTGCTTTTTTTTTTTTTTTTTTTTTTTTTGAGACGGAGTTTCTCTCTTGTTGCCCAGGTTGTAGTGCAATGGCACAATCTCGGCTCACCGTAACCTCCGCCTCCCAAGGTCAAGCTATTCTCCTGCCTCAGCCTCCTGAATAGCTGGGATTACAGGCATGCGCCCCCATGCCTCTCTAATTTTGTATTTTTCATAGAGACGGGGTTTCTCCATATTGGTCAGGTTGGTCTCAAACTTCCGACCTCAGCTGATCCACCCCCCTCAGCCTCCTGAAGTGCTGGGATTAAAGGGAGTCCTTGTTAAAATGTTAACCAGTTTATTTCAGCAGTGGTTGGTGAAATGGAAAGCACCCAGCCGTGATTTGTGGTTCACCCCAGGGGCATGAAGGAAAGGCTTTTATAAGGTTCATGAGAAAGCAACCCAAGGTAAAGGATTGGTTACAGTTGGTGAAACCCCGTCTCTACTAAAAATACAAAATTAGCCGAGCGTGGTGACGCGTGGTTGTAATCCCAGCTACTCGGGAGGCTGAGGCAGGAGAATCGCTTGAACCTGGACGGAAGAAGTTGCAGTGAGCCGAGATCAGGCCATTGCACTCCAGCCTGGGCAACAAGACTGAAACTCCGTCTCAAAAAACGAAACAAAACAAAACAAAAAACCAGCCATTCCCGGCATCCCCTATAGGAGACGGCTTCTCATCACGGCGGACCCTAGAGATGAGGCGCTTCGGGACTACTGCAAGAAGCTGCTTGAGCACAAGGAGATCGACGGCCGTCTTAAGGAGTTAAGGGAACAATTAAAAGAACTTACCAAGCAGTAGGAAAAGTCTGAGAATGATCTGAAGGCCCTACAAAGTGTCGGGCAGACTGTGGGTGAAGTGCTTAAACAGTTAACTGAAGAAAAATTCATTGTTAAAGCTACCAATGGACCAAGATATGTTGTGGGTTGTCGTCGACAGCTTGACAAAAGTAAGCTGAAGCCAGGAACAAGAGTTGCTTTGGATATGACTACACTAACTCTCATGACATATTTGCCAAGAGAGGTGGATCCATTGGTTTATAACATGTCTCATGAGGACCCTGGGAATGTTTCTTATTCTGAGATTGGAGGGCTATCAGAACAGATCCGGGAATTAAGAGAGGTGATAGAATTACCTCTTGCAAACCCGGAGTTATTTCAGCGTGTAGGAATCATACCTCCAAAAGGCTATTTGTTATATGGACCACCAGGTACGGGAAAAACACTCTTGGCATGAGGCGTTGCTAGCCAGCTGGACTGCAATTTCTTAAAGGTTGTATCTAGTTCTATTGTAGACAAGTACATTGGTGAAAGTGCTCGTTTGATCAGAGAAATGTTTAATTATGCCAGAGACCGTCAACCATGCCTCATTTTTATGGATGAAATAGATGCTATTGGTGGTCGTCGGTTTTCTGAGGGTACTTCAGCTGACAGAGAGATTCGGAGAACGTTAATGGAGTTACTGAATCAAATGGATGGATTTGGTACTCTGCACAGAGTTAAAATGATCATGGCGACAAACAGACCAGATACACTGGATCATGCTTTGCTGCGTCCAGGGAGATTAGATAGAAAAACACATATTGATTCGCCAAATGAACAAGCAAGGTTAGACATACTGAAAATCCACGCAGGTCCCGTTACAAAGCATGGTGAAATAGATTATGAAGCAATTGTGAAGCTTTCAGATGGCTTTAATGGAGCAGACCTGAGAAATGTTTGTACTGAAGCAGGTATGTTCGCGATTCGTGCTGATCATGATTTTGTAGTACAGGACGACTTCATGAAAGCAGTCAGAAAAGTGGCTGATTCTAAGAAGCTAGAGTCTAAATTGGACTACAAACCTGTGTAATTTACTGTAAGATTTTTGATGGCTGCATGACAGATGTTGGCTTAATGTAAAAATAAAGTTAAAGAAAATTATGTATTGGCAATGATGTCATTAAAAGTATATGAATAAAAATATGAGTAACATCATAAAAATTAGTAATTCAACTTTTAAGATACGGAAGAAATTTGTATGTCTGTTAAAGCTGCATTTATTGCAGCAAGTTACAAAGGAAGAATGTTGAAGCTTTTCATATTTGCTGTGTGAGTATTTTGTAAAACAATGAAAGTTGTTTGAGATAGTGGTATAAGAAAGCATTTCTTATGACTTATTTTGTATCATTTGTTTTCCTCATCTAAAAAGTTGAATAAAATCTGTTTGATTTAGTTCTCCTAAAAAAATAAATAAATAAAAATAAAAAACTGGGCTAAAATACATGAACTAGATTGTTTCCAACAGTTCCTGCAGCTTTGTCAAGTCTACATTAAAAAATTACATGTATGGATTTATTTCCTGACCCTTAATTCTAGTCCATGAATGTGTATGTATTGATCTTGTATCCTACAACTTTGCAGAATTTGATTGTTGGTGTTAATAGTGTTATCATTACTTAGGATTTTAATTATATGTATGTGTGTACATTATATATAATTATAACATCTCTACGTAGAAATAAGCTTATTACTTTTCCAATTGTAGTGTTTCTTTTCTTGTATTGCTCAATTATTCTGGCAAACTTAAAGTTTTTAAGTCTTTCACCATTGCATGTAATGGTAGTTTTGAGTTTTTTATATGTACCTTTTATTGAGGTACATATAAAAGTTTTAGTCTATATATAGTTTACTAAGTGCTCTTATCAAAGTGTTTCGGATTATGTCAAATTTTTTCGCTATTAATTGAGATGATTATGTTCCTTTCTAAAATTCATTCTACTGAGTTGGTATATTGCATTGACTAATTGCAATTGTTAGAGTGAGAAACATTGGAGTTACAACTTTTAATGTTTAAAACAATTCATCAGTGAAACCATCTGGTTCTGGACTTTTCTTGTTGTATATTTTTGATAACTTATGTGGTCTTTTGCTTGTTACAGGTTGTATTAGACTTATTCAGAGAAATAGAAGCAATAGAATAAATATCTACCTCTATGTCTATATCCGCGTGTGTGTATTCATATATGTGTATATATATATGTGTGTGTTAATATATGGGACAGAGCTCTTTAGAGTTGTCATGGCGGTGTCTGTGCAGAGGCCCTTTCTCAGCCATCTATGGACTGGTTTGGAGAACCTTCTGTTCTTCCGCTCACCTCATTTCAATGCTGGCCCTTGTTGGCAGCAGCAAGCTTCTGCCTCTCACCAGAGGAAACAGAGTGTTGCCCCATTAACACCTTTTGCCAGTCTCCTGTGTGGAGTTCTGCAAAGACAGTAACTGGCAGCCAGATTTGGAAGCCTCAGAGCTATTGCTGGCCATCATTGCTGCTCCTTATACCCCATGCAACTTTCTGCTTCCCAGATGAGGCACAGAATTATATCTACACAGACCTTCAGCCTTGGAAGGCACCAGATAACAGCCCCAGGACTCAGAACAATCACTGGGGTAGATGGGTAACAAAGCAGCACTTGCCTCCCTGCTTTGCCAGCCATGACCTGGTGTGTAAACGTAATGAGCCACCAGTATTCTAACATCCCTACAATCTGCTCCTGCTGAGAACTGGCCAGCCTCATATGACATTCCTTTACACACAAAATTTGATATTAAATGTTTATTCTTTTGTATTTGGCTTATTTTACATAGTATGTCTTCAAGGTTCATCCATGTTGCAGCATGTATCAGCATTGCTTTTTTTTGTTGTTGTTGTTGTTTTCCTAAGATGGAGTCTCTCTTTGTCATCCAGGCTGGAGTGCACAGCAATGCAATCCTGACTCTTTGCTGCCTCAACCTCCCCAGGCTCAACTGATCCTTCTGACTCAGATGGTCCTCCCCTGTGGCTGGGACTACAGGCACACAGGATCAAGCCTAGAAATTTTTGTACTTTTTGTAGATATGGGATTTTGCTGTGTCACTCAGGCTGGTCTCAAACTCCCAGGCTCAAGAGAGCCTCTCATCTTTGCCTTCCAAAGCTCTGAAATTATAAGCATAAGCCACCATGCCCATCAACACTGCATTCATTTTAAGGCTAAATAATATTCTGTTGTGTGTATATACCTCATTTTCTTTATCTATTTATCTCTTAGAAGATATCTGGATTTGTTTTTACATTTTGTGCTATAAATGATGCTGCTATAAAAATTGGTGTAAAAGTATCAGTGCATAAGTGAATAAAATTTTAAAACCTGAATACATTTCTGCATGCAGGTTTTTTTTTTTTTTTTTGGTGGGGGAATAAAGTCTCGCTCTTGTGCCCCAGGCTGGAGTGCAGTGGCACGATCTCAGCTCACTGCAATATCTGCTTACCATGTTCAAGTGATTCTCCTGCCTCAGCCTCCCGAGTAGCTGGGATTACAGGTGCTTACCACCACACCCAGCTAATTTTTTGTGTTTTAAGTAGAGATGGGGTTTCACCACGTTGGCCAGGCTGGTCTTGAATTCCTGACCTCAGGTGATCCGCCCACCTCGGCCTCCCAAAGTGATGGGATTACAGGAGTGAGCCACCACGCCCGGGCAGCGGTTCTTAGATTGAAAAACAGAGGCCAGGCATGGTGGCTCACACCTGTAATTCCAAAACTTTGGGAGGCTGAGGCGGGCATGTCACTTAAGCTCATGTTTAAGACCAGCCTGATCAACGTGGTGAAACCTCGTCTCTAGTAAAAATTCAAAAATTAACTGGGCGTGGTGGTGCATGTTTTTAGTCCCAACTATTCGGGACACTGAGGGATGAGAATCGCTTAAGCCCCAGAGGCAGAGGTTGCAGCTTAAGTCCTTGCGTTTGATTAGTTTGGATACACCTGTAGTTGGAACACATGGAACTGTTCCACCCGTTGCTGGAACATACGGTAATTCTACGGAGAACTTTCTGATTAACTGCCAAACTATCTGTCACAGTCGATAAACCATTTTATATTCTCACCAGACATGCACCAGGGTTCCACTTTCTCCACATCCTAGCCAGTACTTGCTCTTTTTCATTTTTGTTGTTTTGTTTTTTATATAGCCACCCTGATAGATGTAATGTGATATTGCGTTGTGGTTTTGATTTGCATGTCCCTAATGACCGGTGATGCTGAGCATTTCTCTGTAGACTTAGTGACCCAATATAGATTCATGTCCTCTGCCCTTTTATAAATGTTGTTGTTGTTTTGTTTTGTTGTTAAGTTTTAGAAGTTCTTTGTATATTCCGCTTATTATATTATACCTTATGTACCTAGTCAGATACATTGCGAATCTTTTCTCCCACTTGCTGATTGTCTTTTCACTCTGTTGTTCATGCTGTTTGTAACAAATTTTAGTAGAGAAGGGTTATTTTTGATCAAAAACCATGAACAACAGAGTGTTTTTCATATCAAAAAAACCCAGAAAAGTTTCACATTTTAATCAAGTCCAATTTATCTATTTTATATTTTGTGGCCTATGCTTTTGGTGTCACAGTCAATAAACCATCACCAAATTTAATGTTATAAGATTTTTGCTTATGCTTTTTGCTAAGAGGTTTTAAGGATTAACTTTTGAAAACATTTATAGTAGGTTTGGGGGTACCTGTGAAGGTTTGTTACATAGGTAAACACATGTCACAGGGGTTTGCTATACAGGTGATTTCATCACCCAGGTATTAAGCCCAGTCCCCAATAGCAATGTTTTCTACTTTTCTCCTTCATCCCACCTTCTAACTTCAAATGGACCCCAATGTCTGTTGTTTTTCTCTTTGAGTTTCTAAGTTCTTATCATTTACCTCTCACTTACAACTGAGAACACGTGGTATTTGGTTTTCTGTTCCTGTGTTAGTTTGCTAAGAATAATAGCCTGCAGCTTCATTCGTGTTGCCACAAAAGACGTAATCTCTTTTTTATTGCTGCATAGTATTCCATAATGTATATGTGGCACATTTTCTTTATCTAGTCTGTTACTGATAGTATTTAGGTTGATTCCATGCCTTTGCTGTGGTGAATAGGGCTGCAGTGAGCATTTGCATGCATGTGTCTTTATGGTAGAATAATTTCTATTTCTCTGGGAATATACACAGTAATGGGATTGCGAGCAGATCTATTGAATGGTAGTTCTGCTTTTAGCTCTTTGAGGAATTGCCCAACTGCTTTCAACAGCAATTGAACCAGTTTACACTCCTACCGACAGTGTTTAAGTTCCCTTTTCTCTACAACTTCGCCAGCATTTATTGTTTGACTTTTTAACTATAGCCATTCTGACAAGTGTGAGATGGTATCTCATTGTGATTTCTTTTTTTTTTTTTTTTTTTTTTTTTCAGACGGAGTCTCACTCTGTCACCAGGCTGGAGTGCGGTAGCATGATCTTGGCTCACTGCAACCTCTGCCTCCTGGGTTCAAGTGATTCTCTTGCCTCAAACTCCCCAGTAGCTGGAATTACAGGTGTGCACCACCATACCCAGGTACTTTTTGTATTTTTAGTAGAGACAGGGTTTCACCATGTTGGCCAGTATAGTCTCGATCTCTTGATCTCATAATCTGCCTGCCTCGATTTCCCAATGTGCTGGGGTTACAAGCCTGAGCCACCACACCCGGCCATCTCATTGTGGTTTTAATTTTCATTTATCCAATGATCAGTGATGCTGAGGTTTTTTTCATACATTTATTGGCCATATGTGTGTCTTCTTTTGAAAAGTGTCTGTTCATGTCCTTTGCCCACATTTTAATGAGGTTGTTTCTTTCTTTATAAATTTAAGTTCCTTATAGATGCTGGATAGTAGATCTTTTTCAGATGCGTAGTTTGCAAATGTTTTCTTCCAGTCACTAGGTTCTTTGTTTACTCGGTTGATAGTTTTCTTTTTTTCTGCTATGCGAAAGCTCTTTTGTTTAATTAGATCCTACTTGTCAGTGTTTGCTTTTCTTGCTATTGATTTTTGTCGTGAAAGCTTTGCCCTTTCCTATGTCCAGGATTGTATTGCCTGGATTGTCTTCTAGGGTTTTTATAATTTTAGGTTTTATATTTAAGTCTTCAATCAATCTTGAGTTTATTTATTTATTTGTGTATGGTATAAAGAAGGGATCCAGCTTCAATCTTCCACAGTTGTCCCAACCACTTGTCCCAACACCATTTATTGAATGAAGAATCTTTTCTTTATTGCTCCTTTTGTCAGCTTTGTCTATGACCACATGGTCACAGATGTGCAGCCTTGTTTATTTCTGGGCTTTCTATTCTGTTCCATTTGTCTGTGTGCCTGTTTTTATCAGTATCATGCTGTTTTGCTTACGGTAGCCTTGTAGTTTAGTTTGAAGTCAGGTAACGTGATACCTCAAGCTTTGTTCTTTTTGCTTAGGATTGCCTTGTCTATTTGTGCTCTTTTCAGTTTTATATGTATTTTACAATAGTTTTTTTCTAGCTGTGTAAAGAATTTCATTGGTATTTAATAGGAATAGCATTGAATCTGTAAATTGCTTTGTTCTGTATGGCCATTTTAGTCATATTGGATCCTCCTATTCATGAGCATGGGATGTTTTTAAATTTGCTTGTGTCTTCTCTGATTTCGTTGAGCAGTGTTTTTTGTTTGTTTTGTTTTTGAGATGGAGTCTCACTGTGTTTCCCAGGCTGGAGTGCAGTGGTGCAACCTCAGTTCACTGCAAGCTCTGCTTCCTGAGTTCACGGCATTCTCCTGACTCAGCCTCTCGAGTAGCTGGGACTACAGGTGCCTGCCACGATGCCTGGCTACATTTTGTAATTTTTTTTTTTTTTTTTTTTTTTTGAGATGGAGTCTTGCTCTGTCTCCCAGGCTGGAGTGCAATGGCACAATCTTGTGTCACTGCAACTTCCGCCTCCCAGGTTCAAGTCATTCTCCTGCCTCAGCCTCCTGAATAGCTGGGATTATAGGCGCCTGCCACCATGCCCAGCTAATTTTTTATGTTTTTAGTTGAGATGGGGTTTCACTGTGGTGAATTACCCTTTTGATGTGTTTCTGGATTCGGTTTGCAAGGGTTTTGTTGTGGATTATTGAATTGATGTTCATCAAGGTTACTGGCCTGAAGCTTTCTTTTTTTGTTGTGTCACTGCCAGGCTTTGGTATCAGGATAATGCTGGCCTCATAGAACAAGTTGGGAAGAAGTCCCTCCTCCACTATTTCTTGAAATAGTTTTAGTAGGAGTGGTACTAGCTCTTCTTTGTACATCTGTTAAAATTTGACTGTCAATCTATCAGGTCCTGGGCTTTTTTCTTTTTCTTTTTCTTTTTTTTTTCTTGGTTGGTAGGCTGTTTATATTACTGATTCAATTTTTGGAGCTCATTATTGGTCTGTTCAGAGACTGAATTTCTTCCTGGTCCAGTCTTGAGAGGGCGCATGTGTCCAGGAATTTATTCATCTCTTCGAGGGTTTCCAGTTTGTGTGTGTAGACGTGTTTGTAGTAGTTGTTGATTGTTATTTTTATTTCTGTGGGGTCAGTGGTATCATTCTCTTCATCATTTATAATTGTGTTTATTTGAATCTTCTCTCTTTTCTTCATTAGTCTAACTACTGCCTATCTATCTTATTATTTTTTCAAAAAACCTTGCTTAAGTGATCATTTGAACAGTTTTTTATGTCTCAGTTTCTTTCAATTCATCTCTGATTTTCGTTATTTCTTGTCTTCTGCAAGCTCTGTGGTTGATTTCTTCTTGCTTTTCTAATTATTTCAGTTGTGATGTTAGGTTGTTAATATGAGATCTTTCTAACTTTTTGATGTGGGCATTACTTCTTATGCCCTACCCTAACTTTTTCTCCTTCTCCTAGACAACTCAGAACCATGCTTTCTAAACCAGTTCAAACTTTCTCAGTGAATCATCCTGATCTCCCTGAGGCAAAGTTAGCAATTTTCCATTACACACGTTTCTCTTTCTCTGTAATAATATCTAATGCAACAATGCAAGTGTTTCATTCCCTCATTCATGCGGGGAACTCCTTTTGGCCGAGACAAAGACTTAAAACTTTCTTTCAACATTAATGAAGATCTATTTAGAAAGTCTCCATTTTTATAGAAAAGATATATAAATACCAATGAAAATAAATATAAAATTGTATGACATACAATTATATTGCGGAAAGATTGAATAAATAAGTGAAATAAGCTCTAAGAAAAAAAGATGATATAAAATGATACATAAATGAAAAACCCGGGCTGGTATAGCAAAATTTATGTACCAGTAAAGTGCATACATTGCAGAAGTGGCAGGAAAACTGCATACAGAGTGAGACCTGATGAAAAACTTTAAGGAAAGGTCAGATCTCTGTATGGAGATTGGAAGGGGAGACAAAGAGAGGCCAGAAAATATACATTGTTTGATCTATACCCTTAAAAGAGATTAAAGTGGACTCAGGAAAACATGGTCTGCTTTAGGAGAAGGGCACAGGTTCCATGCTGGCTAAAGCTCAGAGCATCCCTACCTTCTCCAGAAGGAAAGGGGAGGCAAAGGAGCAGGCAGATGGCAGCAAGGCCAGGTCAGCACAGGGCACCCAGGCCAAGCCAGGTGGGCTCCATTGTGCAGGTAGTGAGGAGCCACTGCAGGGTGGGCTTTATTCATTAGTTTGTTTGGTTTTCTTTAGTAACTAAGACACATGATCAAAGTTGACCTTTGTAAGTATTGCTGCAGCTGAACACAGGATGGATAAAACTAGTGTTTTAAAAATTATGTTGTATAGAACAGTAGCCCCAGTGAGATATTAGTGGAACACACAGGCGTGCGCGCGCACACACACATGCACACACTCACACTGAGCCCAGGTTATTCTGGCAAATGCTGGGTTAAGCAAACTAAAAGAAAAATCTTTAGTGCTGGACATCTCAGAACCTGGAATGCGGCTATATGACTCATAAAACAGCAAGGTTAAGGCAGAGCATGTGATATTTTTTCCAGAAATGTTGAAACAGCTTCCTGTCCTTGGCTTCAGTGTCACCGTCTTTCTCCTCGTTCTCCATCAACCTCTCTGGCTGCTCCTTCTTGGTTTCGTTCTTGACAGTCTGCTGCTGCTCAGCCATTCTCTTTTCATTCCCCATGGATTTCTCAAGTGTGTTTCTATTCCTGCAGATCTTTCCTTGTTTTTCCTGACACCTCTCCTTGTCCGACCCTCCCCCGTTCTAGGGCAGGTGTTCCATCTGTGTGCACTGTTAGCATCCTGGGATGCTCCCAGCGTGTTCCCTGCCATACTCCATCAGGTTTTCTCCCCCAGACTCTGCGAGGGCAGCAGCCTTGTCTCCACTGTCGCTTCAATACTCAGCACATAACACAGAAGCTTACTCCAAAACATTTACTGGGCCAACTGACACTAAAGATATGTTCCCCCATGGGCTGGGCGCGGTGGCTCACGCCTGTAATCCCAGCACTTTGGGAGGCCGAGGCGGGCGGATCACAAGGTCAGGAGATCGAGACCATGGTGAAACCCCGTCTCTACTAAAAACAGAAAAAATTAGCCTGGCGCAGTGGCGGGCGCCTGTAGTCCCAGCTACTCGGGAGGCTGAGGCAGGAGAATAGCGTGAACCCGGGAGGCGGAGCTTGCAGTGAGCCGAGATTGCGCCACTGCACTCCAGCCTGGGCGACAGAGCGAGACTCCGTCTCAACAAAAAAAAAAAAAAAAAAAAAAAAAAAAAAAAAAAAAAAAAAAAAAAAGATATGTTCCCCCAGATCTCAAAAAGTTACAATAATAAATGTAGCACAATAGTCAAAAAAAGTCTCTTCAGTCAGTTCTCTATATATGCACAACAGTTTGAAGTCATTATTAGGCAAAGTTAAACAGAAACTGTCACAAAGTTCCCTAAGATAAATTATTTTGCTCTAATCTTCAATTCATCATGTGAGATCATCAAGACCATGTGTTACTGTAAATATTTCTAGCTAACAACATACCAACCTGATTTTATTGTTTGACATAATCGCAATATAAATCAGCTAACTAAAAATTGCATAAATAGTTCTTTCAAATAAAATTCTGCCAAATTTTACATTATTCTTATGCTCAAATGATAATGAGCTCATAGGCTTTTCCAGTACCTCAGTCAGAACATTGTACCGATTCCAGCTGTGGGAATAGTATCTTAGAGTTACGTTACAGATGGGAAAAAGGTACTTACCTTACATGACATTGGCCTTTGCATTACTGTGCCCTTTGGGTCAGGAAAAAGCTGTTCCCTTAAAATTCTAAAATCACTTCTGTCAGGTCTGAAGGGTGGGTTGGAAACACAGTTTTTTTCATTTTAGCCTCAGATCTTTTATTCCTTGCTTAAAGCAGTGAATAGATAAAGGCCACCACAAGGGCCTCTAATGTTTCTGCAGAAGCAGTGTGCCTGAGAGCATCTTCCTGAAACACTCCCTTCTCTCTCCCCAAAATCACCTTAGGAAGGAAAGTCAAAACTTAGCAGACTGAGGCGATCCAAGGGGATCACTGGGCTCTGAGGCTTATGAGAGAAGAGAGAGAGGTCTAAGACATTTTGTGTATAAATTTATGGGTTATTTTAGTGCAATTTTGCTGTAATCATGGATTGCATAGTGGTGAAGTCAGGGCTTTTAGGGTATCCATCACCTGAATAATGCACATTGTACCCGTTAAGTAATTTCTCACTGTTCACCCCGTCCATCCCCTCACCCTGCTGTGTCTCCATTATCATTCCACTCTCTACATCAATACCTACACATCTTTTAGCACCCACTTATGAGTGATAAAATATGATGTTTACTCTGTGTCTGGCTTGTTTCACTTACAATAATGGCCTCCAGTTCCATCCATGTGTCTCCAAAGTTATGATTTTATTCTTTGTTATGCCTGAATAGTATTTCATAGTGTTTATTTTCTACATTTTCTTTCTCCAATCATCCGTTGATGGACATTTAGGTTAATTTATATCTGTGCTACTGTGAATAGTGTTGCAACAAACATACAAGTACAGGTATCTTTCTGATGCATTGATTTCTTTTCCTTTGTTTAGATACTCAGTGGTGGAGTTACTGGATCAGACAGAGCCAATTGATGATCAGTAATTGTGGCCAATAATCAGCTAGAAATAAAGTACTTAGCAGGGCCTGAAAACGCCAAAACTCTGAGACCACTGACTTTCAAAAACTTCTGACAGCCCTGAGTGAAATGTCCAAGCACATTTATCCACCATTCAAAGACGCTTTATTGCCTGTCCTCTGTGCATCTCAGACGTCTCTTTTTACCATGTCTATATGCTGCATTAGCCATTTATATGAAACTCCAAGGAATCTTAGACTATATATTCAACCATGTATCCCTAGTACCTAGCACAGTCCTGGCATATAGTTTGCTACTAAACATTTGAACAGTTGCAGAATGAAGTAATTATCTTGTACCTAGGTTCCAAATTTTAAGGTGATTTCTCACTAAAAATAAAGTATTACAGTTCATAAATAATCTACTTCCTTTTATTACAAATGGGATTGATTTGAATCTTATCCTCTAATAACATTATTTTCATTTACTTCCATCTAAATATATTGTCCTAAGAGAGCACTAAGAAAGAGAGGTAAAGCTGGAGCTTGAAGAATTGTACATGGTCCACACTGTGGCCTGACGTGCATCGCTCACCTGAGCTTCATCTGTTAGGTATGTCAGGGAAGATAAGCAGGGTGAGAGTGGCCTCAACAGAGGACCTCAGATCTCTGGCTTCCCCATCTGGCAAGTACATCTCTGTGTACAAAATCTTCAGAGCCAGATGACAAGAATGGCCCAAGCAGTCCACCAGGGAAACCTGGGCCCAGTGTACGTCAATGCAGAGAATCAAGCACAACGTAACAGGTGTACAGTTGCCTATTCCTGTTCGGAGATAACTGCATCCCACACACTGTAAAATGAAGAAATGCAGAGAAGCAGATGTAACTGAAGAAGACAGCAGGAGCAACAAGGAGGGACAACAACAACCTAGGAGGGCACCATGCCAGAGACGTCTGGACCCCACGCTAGGCTCAGTGCCCATTATACTCTTGGGACCCAGTGCTTTGCCTCTTCATCGCTTGGCATACTTGGCATTTTTTGTTGCTTAAAATAATGTTTTTAGTGTTCACTTTTGCTAGGAGACAGGCAGATCCTGTGACGCTATAGCTTCTGGAACACAGTAGGTGCAACACAAACATCTGCTGGGTTCACACACACTTGCTTTCTCCAACTTTCTTGTCAAGTCTTCAGTGAAAAGGAATTGCTGATTGAGCAAGAATCAAACTTCTAGAGACTCCTGGATCCACTGAAGTTTGAGACAAGGTGAGATTTGTTTACTGCCATATTCCTAGCTCATAGTATACTGTAGTCACTTAATAAATGTTTGTTGAATAAGTGAGTGAATTAATTCATACATCTTACTTAGCTATATGTTTTTGGAGTAAAGTTGATAAATTTAATAATTTACTTCTGGTGAAATTTTACTTTACTTATTCAACAAACCTGACAATTCAACTAGGTGCCAGGCACACCATTGCTGAAGAAAAAGAGGTATCAGATACAATTTCTGTCTACATGAAAGTAGAAACACATGAACAAATTATAACAGTAAATTGGCTAAATTCAGAATCGGAGGGGTTTGTTTCTGTTGTAAACAGCTCTAGTCAGGAAGCGTTAGGAAGTTCTAAACAGGAAATGTTCCAACACACCATCTAAGCATGAAACAGAAGCCACCCATAACTGAGTTTGCTACCACCAACCTCAACAGCAAGAATTCCAATCCCGTTGCTGCAAATTAAGTGTCCCTCTGATTTTATTACTGCTATGGAACCCAGTTTTAGACTCTCTGGTTGTCACTTAATGTTCCGAAAAAGTATTAAAGAGAAAATATTATTATGGTGATGAGCCCATCCACTGCAGCCATCTCAACATTATACCAATTATAAGGCCTATCATTTAAAAAGGAAACTGTTAATTTAACTTATTTATCCAAATATCAGTGTAACATAAGCATATTTGCCATCAGACTTTGGATTTATGGGTTAAACAGCATATAAATATGATTAGAGGCTTGAAGTTTACACTTTTCTGGTTCTCTCAAATTTTTTTCAAAATAGCATATGCCTTTCTAAACAATTGTTAGTATATTTTTTTTTAAATGAAGTTTAAAAGGTATATTTTCCAAAAGCAAAATACAGCTCCCATTGGTAAATCATGATGTTGAGAGACAACAGACAGCTTCTCTTGGGAGTCATTTAATCGGTGCTCACTTTTACACTCTGTCCAGAAATGTCAATGGCTTTAAAATATACAAGTATATTACACAAGTAAACTTATACTTGTTCAGTATTTTGCAATATTTAGTACTTGTTCTAGCTCTCTCTTGCAGAATAGTAAGCTATTCCAAAACTTAAGGAATTATTTATTGTTTAATATTGTTTACTGTTATTATTTGTTTAGTAATTTTAAATAACATTATTTCTCATGGTTTTGTGGGTTGACGGGCGCTACAAAAGTTCTCTTTTGGAGTCTTTCTTGCCATTGCTGTTTGTTGGCTGCTGCTGAAGTTACCTGAGAGCTCAACTAGGCTAAAGATCCTAGACGGGTTACTCACATGGCTGGCAGTGCACATTGGCTGCTGTGTGTGATGCCTATCTGACCTCTCCACATTATCTGGAGTTCTCACAACGTGGTAGTTGGTCTCAAGACACACAGGGAAATACTACAAAACTTCTTATGAACTAGCCTTGGAGGTCCTAGAATATGACTTCTGCTGCATCATTGGTAAAGCAAGTCATTGTGACCAGCACAGATTCAAGAAATGGGAGATTTGACTCTACCTGTCAATGTAAAGAGCAGTATGTGCGTGCAGGGAGGAAAGGAATTGAGGGCATCATCTTGAAGACTATCTTATCACACTATTATTCCAACTAATGAATATTATGTTTTAGATGGATAGTACTAGCTACTCACGTCTCCCCCAGAAACCCAAACTAGGCATTGACATATTGAAAAGAACGTCAGTACCATTAAAAAACTCTAGAAAAATCACATGTGATGACTGAGGTTAATTCAGTGTCTCAATTACATCAATGTAATTCCCTTCTTGTAACCCTAAATATGGTGAAACAGAATTGAAATCTACAGAAGTCTTTTGTCTGTTTTCCTATGGAATAATTAACAAACACAATAAATGTGTAAAGAGTATGAAGTCCAATTTATTTTAGATTTATACCTCTTAATTTCAAAACTTATAGAAATCCAGAGAACTAATCATCATAATCCATAATGCCTGGACCAGAAATCATTGTTCTAAGAGCACCCTGTGGCACGCTAAAAATGTATTACCAACTAGGAAATTTAAAACTCTTTCGTTGGTGATTTTTTTTTTTTTTTTTTTTTTTTTTTTTTTTTTTTTTTGAGACGGAGTCTCGCTCTGTCGCCCAGCCTGGAGTGCAGTGGCTGGATCTCAGCTCACTGCAAGCTCTGCCTCCCGGGTTCACGCCATTCTCCTGCCTCAGCCTCCCGAGTAGCTGGGACTACAGGTGCCCACCACCTCGCCTGGCTAGTTTTATATATTTTTTAGTAGAGACGGGGTTTCACCGGGTTAGCCAGGATGGTCTCGATCTCCTGACCTCGTGATCCGCCCGTCTCGGCCTCCCAAAGTGCTGGGATTACAGGCTTGAGCCACCGCGCCCGGCCTTGTTGGTGATTTTAAGAGAGCTGACTAGCTCATCAGCACAATTCACACAGATTAAGAATGGAGGTTACTCTGCTGAGTGGATTCATAATGATCAGAAAAAAATTCACAAATAAGAAAAGGAGATAGAGAAGGGGAAACATACTGTCAATCACTAAAATTAAAGTGAATTTCCAAGTGGTCTGATTTTGTATTTTTTAAAAGAAAGGCAGCTTATTGTGATAGAATAAGAATCCCACTTGTATGTCTTCTTTTGAGAAGTGTCTGCTTATATCCCTTGTCAGTGTTTTAATGGCGTGGTTTTCTTAATGTTCAACATCACTAATCATCAGAGAAATGCAAATCAATGTAAGATACCATCTCATATTATTCAGTATGGCTACTATTGAAAAGTAAAAAAGTAACAAATTCTGGTTAGACTTCAGAGAAAATAGAATGCTTATACACTGTGGTGAGAATGTAGATTATTTTAGCCACTGTGAAAAGCAGTTTAGAGATTTTTCACAGAATTTAAAACAGAAGTACCATTAAATCGGCAATTCCATTACTGAGTATATATCCAAAAGAAAATTAAAAATTCTACAAAAAGAAACCCCACATGCACTTGTACATTCATCATATTGCTATTCACATTAGGGAAGACATAGAATTAACTTACATGTGAATCAATAAATTGGATAGAAATATATGCCACATAAACACCATAAAATACTATGCACACATTAAAAGGAATACTATCATGTTCTGTGCAGCAACATGGGTGTATCTGGAGGCCATTATCCTAAGGAAATGAATACAGGAACAGAAAACAAAGTACCACATGTTCTTGCCTATAAGTGGGATCTAAACATGGGGTACTCATGAATATAAAGATGTCAACAATAGACACTGAGAGGAAGGCAGGGGGTGAGAAACTATGGGTACTATGCTCACTACCTTGGTGATGGGATCAATTATATCCCACAATATATGCTCAGTACCTTGGTGATGGGATCAATTATATCCCACAATATATGCTCAGTACCTTGGTGATGGGATCAGTAATATCCCACATAGCTCAACATCACACAATATATCCATGTAACAAACCTGCAAATGTATTCCCTGAATCTAAAAAATTTAAGGCAGAGACAGAGTAAGAAGGCAGAATAGAAGCCTACACCACTCATCCCTATACCAAAACACCAAATTTTCACAACTCACTATATTCAAGAAGCACTGTCAAAGTGACCAAAAAATAGGTGAGCGCTCACAGTACCTGGTATTAACTTCATATCACTGAAAGAGACATTGGAGAAGACACAAAAAAATGACAGTCTGGAAACACCGATGCCACCTCTTTTTCAACCACCAGTAGTGGCCACGTGGTGCAGAGATCGAATGTTTGGGAGAGGGAGAGCACAGTTTGTGAGACTTTGCAATAAACTCAGCACTACCCTGTCACAGTAAAAAGCAGAACCAGACTGTACTCAGCTGACATTTGCCAACAGAGGGAGCATTTGGATTGGCCCCAGCAAGAGAAAAATCTCCCATCTCAGTGTTGGGAGCTTGAGTCTTTACAAGCCTTGCCGTCATGAGTTGAAGTGCTACTGGACCCTAAGAACACTTAAGGGGCAGTCTAGGCCACAAGGACTTCAATTATTAGGCAAGCCATACTGCTGAGTTGGGCTTGGAGCCAGTGGAATGTGGAGGGTGGGGAGAATGTGGCCTACTGAGACACCAGCCAGAGCAGCTAAGGGAGTGCTCACACCACCACGCCCCCACCCCCCACCCAGCAGCAGCCACACAACACAGAGAAACCTGTGAATTTGGGAGAGCGAGAGCACAGCGACTGGGGGACTTAACATTAAAGTCAGTGCTGCCATGTCAGTAAAGACCTAGCAGAATTCCTCACCTGCTGACTAAAGAACTCCTGTACCCAGAATGATAAAACAGTGATACCCAGGCAATACACCATGGGTACTGGGCCTGAGAAGTGCTAACTTCAGGTGTGACCCAGCACATTTCCAGCTGTGGTAGCTATGATGAAAGACTTCTTCTGTTTGAGAAAAGCAGGGGGGAAAGTAAAGGGAACTCTGTGTTGCACCTCATATACCAGCTCAGCCACAGTGAGGTAGAGCACCAAGCAGATTCTTAGAGTCCCCGAGTCCAGGTCTAGGGTCTTGGTCAGCATTTCTGCACTTACCCTGGGCCAAAGATTGAGTCCCAGGCATTGCAGAGTTTATCACAAGCTAACTAAATAGTCCTTGGGCAGAACCCCCTAAGTGCCAGGTTAGCTACAGTAAAATAGAAAAGCAGGTAAAATTTGAAGACTCTATACTTTAATCTCTGGCTTCCAGATAGCATCTATGGACCCACTCATGGAACTTGCCACCCTGTAGGCAGAGACACAAACCTGGCTGACTTTGTCATCTATTAATCATAGAGTCTTAGGCTTTGCGTAAACTTATATGGTAGCCAAGTAGTGGTTACCTTGGGCCCACTAGTGGTTACAGTGGGCCTTGGGTGAGACCAAGTTCTGTGAACTTGGCAGGTATGAACCAGCACAGTCTCAGTGGTGTTCACAGCGGTCCTTGTGTTACCCCAACTCCAGCTCCACATGCCTCTGCACAGAAAGAGAGACTCTGCTGGTTTGAGATAAAGTAAGGGAAGAGAACAAGAGTCTCTACTTGATAAATCAAGAAAATTTTTCTTAATATTAATCCAAGGCCACCAAGGCAGTACCTCTACATGTTTGTGTAAACTACTGTGTTATTGGGTTTGGGGACCCAAGTCTCTTTGAATACCTGGAAAGCGTTCCCAAAAATAATGGGCACAAACAAGCCCAGACTCTGAAGACTACAATAAAGACTGAACTCTTCAATGCCCAGATATAGATGAACATCTACAAGTATCAAGACCATCCAGGAAAACATGACCTCACCAAGCAAGCTAAATAAGGCACCAGAGACAAATCCTGAAAAAACAGAGATATGTGACCTTTCATACAGGAAATCCAAAAAGCTGGCTGAGGTAATTCAAAGAAATGCAATATAACACAGAGAAAAAACTTCAAAATTCTAGCAGATAAATTTAACAATGAGGTTGAAATACAAAGAATAAAGCAGAAATTTTGAAGCTAAAATGCAATTGTCATACTGAAGAATGTATCAGAATTACTTAAAAGAATTGATCAAGAAGAAGATAGATTTAGTGAACTTGAAGTCAGACTATTTGAAAATACGAAGTCAGAGGAGACAAAAAAGAATAAAAACTAAAGCATGCCTACAAAATCTAAAAACAATAGCTTTAAAATATCAAATCTAAGAGCTATTGCCTTTAAAGAGGAGGTAGAAAAAGAGATTAAACATTTATTTAAAGAAATGGTGTTAATAATATTTAGCAATTCCCCAGCATTCGATATCAATGTTTGAGTACAAGAAAGTTACAGAATATCAAGCAGATTTAGCCCAAAGAAGACCACCTCTAGGCACTTAACTGAACTCCCAATGGTTAAGGATAAAGAAATGATTCTAAAAGCAGTGAGAGAAGAGACGCAAATAACATTCAGTGGAATGTCCTTTAAACCTGATGAAGAAATAAGAATTTTTCCTGACAAACAAAAACCGATGGATTTCATTAACAACTGACATGTCCTACAAGAAATGCTAAAGGGAATTCTTAACCTGAAAGAAAAAAAGTGAGTGAGCAATAAGAAATCATCTGAAGGTACAAAACTCATTAGTAATAGCACACGGAAAAACGCAGAATATTATAACATGGTAATTATGATGTGCAAAAATCTCAAATAGAGTAAACAACCAATAAAGAAATAATAACTACAACATATTTCCAAGACATGAACAGTAAAATAGGGATTGAAGAGAAACAACAAAAAGTTTAAAAGAATGGCAATAAAATTAAAGTGTAGAGTTTTAGTTGCTTTGCTTGTTTCTTTGTTTATGCAATCAGTGTTAAATTGTCCACAGTCTAAAATCATGTGTTATAAGATATTATTTTCAAGCCTTATGGTAATTTCAAATCAAAAAGCACACCACAGATGTACAAAAAGTAAGAAAAAAGAAATTTGATTATATTACAGGAGAAATCACCTTCACTAAAAGGAAGACAGGAAGAAAGAAAAGAAGGACAAAAGGACAAAAATCAATCAGAAAACAAATAACAAAATGGCAGGAGTAAGTGCTTATCAGTAATAACATTGAATGTAAATAAACTAAATACTCCAATCAAAAGACAAATAGTGGATGAATGGATAGAGAAGCAAGACAATAATCTGTGACCTAAGGAAAAAAAAAAAAACATACTTTACCTATAAAGATACATTTGACTGAAAATAGAAGGATGGAGAAAGTTACCCCCTGCCAATAGAAACCACAAAAGAGCAGAAATAGCTATACTTATACCAGACAAAAATAGATTTCAACAGAAAACTGTAGGAAGAGATTAAGAAGGTCATTATGTAATAATAAAGAGATCAATTCATCAAGAGAATAAAATAATTGGAAATATATATGCACCTAACACTAACGTACCTAGATAAATGAAGAAAATATTATAAGAGCTAAAGAAAGAGACCTCAATACAATAATGACTGGACACTTCAACACCCCACTCTAGTCAATGGATAGACTTTCCGGACAGAAAATCAACAAAGAAACATCAGACTTAATCTGCACTATATAACGAATGAACCTAATAGATAGTTACAGAAAATTTCATCTAACAGCTGCAGAATACACATCCTTCTCCTCAGCACATGGGCTATTCTCAAGAACAGACCATGTGTTAAGTAACAAGTCTAAAAACATTCAAAAAATTTTTTTGAATTGAAGTAACATCAAGCTTTTTCTCTGACCACAATGGAATAAAACTAGAAATCAATTAAAAAATGAATTTCAGAAACTATACAAACACTTGGATATTAAACATTTAAAAATATGCTCCTGAATAATCAGTAGGTCAATAAAAAGTTAAAAAGAAAATAGAAAAATTTCTTGAAACAAATGATAATGGAACCATAGTATAGCAAAGAGGCACTGTAGGAAAATGTATAACCATAAATGTACACATAAAAAACAGAAATGCTTCAAGTAAATAACCTAACAATACATCTTAATTAACTAGAATAAAAAGGCCAAACCAAATTCAAAATTAGAAGGAAAGATATAATAAAGATTAGAGCAGAAATAAATAAAGTTAAAGTGAAGAAAATAATGCAAAAGATCAATGAAACAAAAGTTGATTTTTTTGAAAAGTAAAACAATTGACAAATATTTAGACAGGCTAACTGAAAAACAGAGAAGATGCAAATTAATAAAATCAGAGTTGAAAAAGGAGACATTACAAGTAACGCTTCAGAAAATCAAAGGATCATTAGTGGCTACTATGAGCAATTGTATGCCAACAAAGTAGAAAACCTAGAGGAAATTAATTCTTAGACATACCCAACTTACCAAGATTGAACTGGGAAAAAATTAAAAACTTGAACAGACCAATAACAAATAACAAAGTTAAAACCATAATAAAAAAGTCTGTAGGACCAGACTGAAAAATAGAGAAGGAAAGAACATTTCCAAACTCATTCTTTGATCTGAGAATATTGATGCAAAAATTTGCAATAAACCTAGCAAACTGAATTAAATGACACATAAATAGACAATTCATAATGACCAAGTGAGATTTATCCTAGAGATGCAAGGATGGTTCAACATGCAAATCGATCAATGTGATATATAAACAGAATGAAGGGGCCGGGCACAGTGGCTCACGCCTGTAATCCCAGCACTTTGGGAAGCCAAGGTGAGTGAATCACTTGAGGTCAGGAATTCAAAACAAGCCTGGCCAACATGGTGGAACCCCATCTCTACTAAAAATGGAAAAATTAACCAGGCACCATGGTGGGCACCTGTAATCTCAGCTACTTGGGAGGCTGAGGCAGGAGAATCACTTGAACCTGGGAGGCAGAGGTTGCAGTGAGCCGAGATCATGCCTTTGCACTCCAGCCTGGGTGACAGAGGGAGACTTCATCAAAAGAAAAACAAACAAACAAAAAAACCAGAATGAAGGACAAAAATCCATATAATCATTTCAGTTATGCTAAAAAATTATTTGAAAAAATTTAATATTTTTAATAATAAAAAACCCTTTGAAAACTGGGTAAGGAAGGATACCTCAACATAATAAAAGTTATATATGACAGACCCACAGCTGGTATCATACTAAGTGGGGAAAAACTAAAAGTCTTTCCTCTAAAATCTGGAAGATGACAAGAATATCCACTTTTACCATTATGTTATTCAACATAATTCTGGAAGTCCTGTCTGGAGCAATCAGACAAGAGAAAGTAATAAAAGGCATCCCAACTGGAAAAGAAGTCAAATTATCTTTTTTGCCGACGATATAATCTTATATTTGAAAAGACATAAAGATTCCTCTGAAAGGGTTTGAATGTGTATCCCCTCCCAAATCTCATATTGAAATGTTATTCTCAATGTTGGATGCGGGCCTGCTGAAAGGTGATTTAACCATCCAGGTGGACTACTCATAAATGGCTTAGCACCATCCCATTTGGTACTATCCTCATGATAGTGACTGAGTTCCCGTAAGATCTGGTTATTTAAAAGTGTGTAACAACTCACCCTCTGTTTGTTGCTCCTGCTTTTCGCACTGTTATGTGTAAGATTCTGCTTCAACTTCTGCCATGACTGTAAACTTCCAGAGGCCTTCCCAGAAGCATATGCCAGTGCTGTGTCTTCTCTACAGCCTGCAGAATCATGAGCTACTTAAACCTCCTTTTTAAAAAAATGCATTATCTAGTTTTAGGTATTTATAGTGATGCAAAAATAGATTAATACAGAAAATTGGCACCGAGGAGTGGAAAATTGTTGTAAGAATACCTGAAAATGTGGAATCAGCTTTGTAATTGGGTAAATAGGCAGAGATTGACAGAAAAATGAGGGGAAGTTGAGATTTTCTTAGAGACTGGTTGTTTGGCTGTGACCAAAATGCTGATAGTGATCTGGACAGAGAAGGCTGGGCTGAGGAGGTCTCAGATGAAAATTAGAAACTTATTAGGACTGAAGCAAAGGTCATGCATGTTGCCTTAGCAAAGTGGTTGGCTGAATATCTGTAGTGCCCTAGGGATATATAGAAGTTTGAAGTTGAAAGTGATGATTTAGGGTTTCTGTTGGAAAAATGTCTAGGCAGCAAAGCATTCAAGATGTGGCCTGGCTGCTTGTAACAACCTATGCTCACATGTTGGAGAAAAAAAAAAGTTGTAACTTATACTTACGAGGGAAGCATAGTGTAAAAGCTTGAGAGTTTTGCAGTCTAATCATGTGGCAGAAAAATAAAAAGCTTTTATAAGAGAGGAACTCAAGCAGGCTGTGGAGCAACCACTTGTTAGAGATACTTGTATAAACCCCCAAAAAAGCAAGGGTTGATAGCCAAGACAATAGGAAAGAGGAATTGAAGGCATTTTAGAAATTTAAAAGGCAGCCCTCCATCACAGGCCCTGAGGCCTAAAAGAAGAGAATAGTTTCTGGGATTAGACCCAGGACCTGCTGCCTTGGGTAGCCTTGGAACATGGCTCCCTGCATCCTGGCCACTGCTCCAGCTCCAGGTGTAGTTCAAATTGGCCCAGTTACAACTATAGTCACTGCTTCAGAGGGTGCAAGTCATAAGCCTTGGTAACTTTCATGTGGTGTTAGGCCTGTGGGTGTTCAAAATGCAAAAGTTGAGACTTGATAACCTCCACCTTTATTTCAAAGGATGTATGGAAAAAGTCAGGGTGTGCAGGCAGAAGTGTGTTGCAGGGGTGGAGCCCTCATGGAGAGCCTCTACTAAAACAATGCAGAGAAGAAATGTGGGGTCCCCATGCGGGCTCCCCATGGGTCATGGCCTAGTAGATCTGTGAGGAGAGAATCACTGTCCTCCAGACCCCAGAGTGATAGATCTAGCTACAGCTTGCACCTTGCACTTGAAAAAGTCAGAGGCACACAATGCCAGCCCATGATAGCAGCTGTGGGGGCTGAACCATGCCAAGCCACAAGGTTGAAACTTCCCAAGGCATTAGTGTGCCCTGGAAATGGAACATGAATCAAAAATAATTATTTTGGAGCCTTACAATTCAACAACTCCCCTTCTGGGTTTCAGACTTGCGTGGTTCCTATGGCCCCTTTCTTTTGGTCTTTAGTCTTTTAGTCTCTGGGTTAAATTTATTTTTTTATAGCAGTACAGAAACAGACAAATACACTACAATATATTGAGTTCAAAAAATTGTATAGAAAAAAACAGTAATTTAAGAGTGGACAAAAAATTAAATAGACATTTATGAAAAGAAGACATATAAAGGGCAAGCAGGCAAATGAAAAAGTGCTTCACGTTACTGATCATCATAGAAATGCAAATCAAACCCAAAATGAGATATCATTTCACCCCAGTTAAGGGGGCTTTTATCCAGAAGTCAGTCAGAAACAAATACTGGTAATAGCCAAGATTTGGAAGAAACCTAAATGTCCATCAATAGATGACTGTTGATAGAGAAAATGTGGTACATATACACAATGGAGTGCTATTCAGCTATAAGAAAGAATGAGAGTCTGTCATTTGCAATAACATAAATGGAACTGAAAGTCTTTATGTTAAGTGAAATAAATCAGGCACAGAAAGACAAATGTCACATCTTCTCACTTATTTATGGGTGCTAAAAGTTGAAACAATTGATGTCATAGAGATAGAGAGTATAAGGGTAGTTACCAGAGGCTGGGAAGGGCAATGGGGGAACAGGGGGATAGTGGGGATGCTAAATGGGTACAAATAATTGTTAGAAAGAATGAATAAGACAGTATTTGATAGCACAACAGGGTGACTATAGTCAAAAACAATTTAACTATACATTTTATAAAAACTAAAAGAGTATAATTGGAATGTTTATAACATAAGCTATAAGTGCTTGAGGGGATATAAATAAAATTTAATAAAAAATAAAAATACATTTTTAATTATGTATTACTCAGTGCATGCCTGTATCATGTACCCCCATGACTTATGTCATGTACCCCCATAAATATATACACCAACTAGGTACCCACAAAATATAAATTAAACTATATACCCATAAAAATAAATTAAAAATTAAAATTAAAATTAAAACCAAAGGGGGGAAAGTATAATGAGGCATGTGTGACCCATGGCTTGAACTAGCTTTTCAGGTTAACTTTGGAATGTCCTTATCCAAGGAGAGGGGTCCATTTAGTCAACAGGGGCTTAGAAATTAATTTTTAGTTTATAAGTGGAAAAAAGAAGAATGTTTAGTCCTGAGCCACAGCTCTCAGTCAACCCCTGCAGGGAACCCTGTTCTTTACTCTGGAGATAAACACTGTTTTTCTTTTCCACTGAATAATACCACATTCCAAAATGATGGGAAACATCTTGAAACTAAGAGGTACAGCCTTATTAAATGTGATTTGGTTTCGATTGTAATTAATTTAGTCACATGTGTTAGAGAGTTTGTCCTCGGTCTTCTCCGAGGATCTGTTCTTCTCCATGATCTGTTGAATTTGCTCAGCTCCCTGCTCAACAGCAGGAAATCAGTTAGAATTATTTAACAATTTAATTATGGCTGGGAGCGGTGGCTCATGCCTGTAATCCCAGCAATTTGGGAGACCAAGGTGGGCAGATCACTTGCTGTCAGGGGTTTGAGACTAACCAGGACCACATTTTGGTAAACATACCAAACGCCATCAAACAAAATGGACAAAATTCCTGAGAAATACAGTCTATCCTTGAGGAGTAGACTTGCTGTGTTAGAGGCATGGTTACCAAGCTTCTAGTTTAATAAACATGACTAGAATATTCTATCTTAATACGAGTAGCTAGATACTCACAAGGCATCTAGAAAGTTAATACTAATGGTCTGAAAATAGCCACATTTTTTAGCTGGCCACAAATTACAATTGCAGAATATTTATGATCATACGAGACATCTTCCACCAAGCTTGAAAAATGTATAAATGTCCTAGGAGTACAGCAGTTTTTCTTAAAGATAATATTGATGAGCTAGCTTAGGTCAACGGGTTAATGGTCAATGTCAAAACCAATAGCCCCTGACTTTAGTGAGTACATCTGAACCTTCCACGTTTCATTATAACTCTTTCTCTTTGTAGTTACTTATAAGTAGAGGCACTAACAGAAGACAATGCATTCCTGCTCTTGTTTTCTGAGGGTGTCCAACTCTGTAATGGAGTCATTTCTAAGAAACTTGTTTCTTTCACTGTGCTCTCTGACTCACCTCCAATTTTTTCCTGCACGAGATCTAATATCCTACTTTGTGGTCTGTATCAGGATCCTTTTCTAGCAACACTTTTCAGTGACACCATGGAGGGACACCAAGACCAGACCCCCACTCCAAGGAAAACAATCCACATAGAAGCAATCAGCTGGCAAGTGGGTCGCCTTTTAGAGTCGGGAAGCCATTCAGGTGGGCAAGAATGATTATCCACTATTACTTCAGTGAGAGGCCCTAGGCTATAATGTTAGGGTGAGAGACTCAGCCCAAAAAGTTAGAGAGCTGGGGGTGTCATACTCAGATTAGAGGCCAAGATCCCAAGGTTAGATGCCCTGGGGGTACATTGAGAAGAATGAGTTTGGCTAAACAAGATGTTTGCCACTTTCTCTTTTTGGACTGTCCACCTTGTGCTCTCTGTCCCTCACCTGAGTGCTCTGCCTCTTGTCACCTTTCGGCTCACCACCTCTGTTTTATGGTAGCCTATAGGCTGCCCCAGGAAAGAGGCCCCAAACAGTTTAGCTTTTACTTTCCTCAACGATCCTCTGACTTTTAGCTGATTGCTTATTTAATTTGCCACTGCTCCAAGTGACACTGAAAAAAACAGATGTCTGGGAACCTAGTGTTTTTGTACCTTAGTTATCAGAAAAAATCAACAATAACCTCTCCATCATTATGACTAGAAGTTGAAATGTGGTATTTAACAGCCCTACATGATAAGTTCAGATATGCCTGTTTAGTGACAGGCTCTTTTATGACAAACCCCTGCAAACGATTAGGCTCAAGATGGAGAACATGAGACTTTTTCTTAACAGTTTTCTCTCATTTCTTAACCATGAGGTCATCTTTGATGAGCTGGTATAGGGCAGCTGGACTCTTCTTTCTAAACCCAGCATGTCACTTTTTCCCTGAAAGAGTTTTGTCAGTTTTGTCATAGCAGTGTGAAAATGGACTCATACGTTACAACATACAAGTTACAGCCTTCCCATTTCCCCTGTTCAATATGACTCCATTTTTTTGCAGCTTAATTTGTTTTATAGAAGAGAAACTAAGTGGGAGGAAATACATTATATACAGGCTTCTCTGATGCTTGGTCAGGATAAAAAATTAAAATGGGCTCCTATATGTATGATGGAGGAAAAGACAAAATAGGGACAGCAAATAATTGATTACCCTTCTAATGCGAGTGCCTCTTAATATTAGGCTTTTCTCAGCTGGGGCTGAACTCTCCCCTGCCAGTCCAAGCACCCCATAAGAATACAGTCAGACTCCTTCCAGTTCTGGTGAGGTGTGCAGCATGTTATTCATTCCTTCTAGTTTTCCACGGTTATCTAGTGTCCAGTCATCATCTTCCCCCTGCCCTTCGAGTCCTATCTTACATACATACCCCACTCTCGAAACACCCGAGCTTCCCCAGAACAACACACAGTGGGGCCTCTTGTCAGCTGTCAAAGCTGAATTTTTGGCCTCTCTGGGAAGTGACAGATGATAATAGGGACACTATATAGGTATATGTACCCTTTTCTATGTCTGAATTAACCATATGCAAGGAAAAACTAAAACAGTGTTCAGAGGTTCCGGGAAAATTTATAGACAAATTTAAGCAGGCAAGATTTGTATATATTTATGCCTACCTGCTGCATGGTAGAAAAGCAGTGTATTACGGGAGTGGCTAGAGCACCTGCTAATAGGGTGGCAGCCTGTAACCAGGGACGTGGCACCTATCAGGTAGGAGGCACAGCAGTGCCTGACCAGGACCCAAAAGAGAACTAGAATCTAGAAAAGAGAAATGAATTAGGAAAAAAGTGGGATATATAGAGAAAAAATTATGATCATTTGACTCCTTGAAGGAATAAAAAAAAAAAGTGTGATAAAGCTTTTTAATTTTTATAAAGTCTGGAAAATTACTCAGGGGAAAGATGAAAACCTAGCCTTATTACTAGGGTGGATAATTTAGACTTTGAGGAGATACACTAACACTGACCCTGACTCCAAGAAGGGACAGGCATTCCTAGGAGTTTATTTTATAGCCCAGTCTGCTTCTGATATCTGCAGGAAGCCGCCAAAAGCAGCCTTAGGCTTTCAGACTCCCATGGATCAGCTTTTAGACTTGGATTTTGCAGTTTTCCATCACAGGAATAGTGCAGAGAAAACCCAAAATAAAGCAAATCTCCAAAGAGGCCCTGCTTCTAGCTGCAGCCTTGTGCTCTCCACCACTTCAGAGGCAGTCCTTTAAGCCCTGGCCCTCGCAGAGGAAGTGAGAAGGTAAAAGTCTCAGTCTGTGCCTCTGGGCCACTGTGCCTTGGATATAAATCAATGTGCCGTCTGTAAGACGGTAGGCCGCTGCCGAAGCAAATGCACTGCGCTTCCAAGGGAGCCATCATCAGAGCCCAGCAGATCCAAAAGTGATAGGGCCTGATACTTCCTGCCTCCGCTCCCATTGGACTGTTAGCTATTGAGAGATGGAAGAGCCTCAGGTGACTCTTAAAGTGGCAGGTAGGAGTGTTAACGTCTTATTAGGTATGGGAGCAGATGATTCCGTCCTGATTCAATACAATGGGCTCCTGTCTTCTCATGATGGACAAGCCCAAACACACTGCTTTTTTTTAAATCTTCTAAGTTGTCCTCCAGAGCCTCTGGGTTTCTCACCTGCCTTTTTAGTACTGTCTGAATGCTTGACCTCTTACTGGGGAGAGATTTATTGACTCAGGAGACCAAGTCATGGTCACCTTCACAGATCATAAAGCATAGGAAGTGTTACTTTTGTTCCCGACCCCTCACGGGAAGAAAGAAGTTGAGAATGAGTTGTCACATTTACCACATGAGGTGTTGTCTCAAGTAAATCCTGAGGTTTGGGCCACACAGGCTCTGGGAAATGCACTAAACACCTCCCCCATTCAAATCCAACTTCAGCCTAGTGCTCCTCGCCCTCGGAAGAGACAATACATTTTAAGGCAAGAAGCATGAGGGGAAATTCAACCCCTTATTGCCAAATTCTTGCCATATGAGTTATTAAGGCCATGAGAGTCTCCTTACAATACTCTCATGTCACCAGATAAAAAGGCTAATGGGAAGTACAGATTTGTCAGAAACCTTACAGCATTAATAAATGCAGTTGTCTCCATACACCTCATTGTCCCCAGTACTTACCAAGTCCCAGGGGATGCAAGCTGGTTTACATCCTTAAATCTGAAAGATGCATTTTTCTGCATCTCAATGCATCCAGATTCATAATATGTTTGCCTTTGAATGGACTGATTCAGATATACATTCCGCCTCAAAACTAACCTGGACAGCCATCTCTGAAAGCTATTCTGGCATAGCCCCTACTTATTTGAAAATGCTCTAGCTGAGGACTTAGGAAATCTACAATTGGAAAGGGACACAATTATTCAGTATGTAGGCTACTTGCTCATTGCTAGCCCAATTAAAGAAGACTCAAATAATAATACTGTTAAATTGGTAAATTTCCTGGGAACTTGCAGATATAGGGCATCACCATACAGGGCTCGGATTTTGACTCAAAGACTTAATTATTTGAAATCTGTCTTAGCCTCTGGAACTGATCAACATCCCTAGAAGATAAAAAAGTTATTTTAGTCATGTAAGGGTCCCAGTCCAACAAATGACTATGGGCTTTTTTAGGAGATAGCTGGGTACTGCTACTTATGGGTGCCCAGATTTGGACATGTAGCCAAACCTTTATATGATACACTAAAGGGAAAGATTTAGAGGTCCCAGAATGTAAGTAGAACTGCAAGCAAACCTTCAATACTCTCAAGGAGAAATTGGGCTCTGCTGCAGCTGTGGGAGTCCCCAAGTTGGATGAACCATTTTTTTCTTTATGTGGCCAAAAAGCAAGGCATAGGCCTTGGGTAATCTTGCCCCAAAACTGGGGGACATTCCAAGGCCAGTAGCCTAATTTTCTAAGCAGATAGATGAGGTGACCTCAGGGTGGCCTTGATGTCTTAGAGCTATTGCTGCTACCACTTTTCTCATAGGCAAAGCTAATAAACTAACATTAGAACAGCACCTACAGGTTTTTGACCCCACACCAAGGGGAGGTGGTCCTAGAAGCTAAAGGGCACCAGTGGATAATAGGAGAATATTTATGAAAGTATCAGGCCTTATTGCTAGACACTCCAGACATAACCCTTAAAGCCTGCCAAACCATAAACCCAGCTACTTATCTGCCAGAGTCCACAGGTGCTCCCAGCCTTTCTGGCATACACGTTGTATTAGTCTGTTCTTATGCTGCTAATAAAGACATATCTGAGGCTGGATAACTTATATTAAAAAAAGAGGTTTAATTGACTCACAGTTCCACATGGTTGGGGAGGCCTCACACTCATGGCAGAAGGCAAATGAGGAGCAAAGTCACATCTCTTACATGGCAGCAGGCAAAAGAGCTTGTGTAGGGAAGCTCCCCTTTATAAAACCATCAGCTGCAATCCCAGCACTTTGGGAGGCCAAGGCGGTGGATGACCTGAGGTGAAGAGATGGAGGCCAGCCTGGCCAACATGGTGAAACCCCGTCTATACTAAAAGTACAAACATTAGACAGGCATGGTGGTGGGTGCCTGTAATCCCGGGCTGAGACAGGAGAATCACTTGAACCCAGGAGTCAGAGGTTGCAGTGAGCCAAGATCATGCTACTGCACTCCAGCCTGAGCAACAGAGCAAGACTGTGTCTCAAAAATAAATAAATAAATAAACCATCCGATCTCATGAGGCTTATTCACTGTCACAAGAACAGCATGGGAAAGACCCATCCCCCGATTCGATTACCTCCCACTGGGTCCCTCCCACGATATATGGGAATGATGGGAGCTACAATTCAAGGTAAGATTTGAGTGGGGACACAGCCAAAGCATATTACAGGTCATGAAACAAATTTGTTCTAGCAGGCCAGACTTAAGACAGATGAATCCCTTGACCGTCCCAAGGAAGAGTGGTTAACAGATGCAAGTTGTTTTATGCATCAGGAAAACAGGAGGGCTAGATATGTTATTATTAGTCAGCACAAGAGAATCAAGGCACAAGCCTTGCTAGCCTCTACCTCAGCTCAAAAAGCTGTGTTAATTGAACTTACTAGGCCCCTGCAGTTGGGAAAGGATTTAAAAGTTAACATTGACACTGATTCCAAGTATGATTTTTTAGTGCTTTATGCTTATGCTGCAATTTGGAATGGGTAGGGACTCCTGACCCCCAAGGGCTTTTCCATGCAACATCATGCAGATTTTGAGCTTGTTAAAATGCTGTTTTGCTGCCAAAAAGTGACTATAACTAGTTGCTGAGGACATCAAAAGAGAGACTGACCATGTAAAAGGAAATGCCCTTGTAGATGCCCCAGCCAAGGCCCCTGCACTGAATGGGCCAAGAAACAAAGGAATTCTTTGTTTCTGTTAATGTCTCATTTGTTTATAGGGGTAAATCTTTTCAAGACACTAAAACAGGTGATTCAGCCCTGTGAGCTCTGTGCCTGACATGACCCAAACGGCCAGCAATTTTCTTCTTCTCCAGTTAAACCTGTCCAAAAATTGAGGAACCTATCCAGGTGAGAACTGGCAACTCTAATTTACTCACATGCCTTTCTGCAGGAGATTCAAATGTTTGCTAATGCTTACTGATACCTTCGCTGGTTAGATCGAGGCATTCCTCACCCCATCTGAAAAGTGTTTACCAGAAGAAATAACTCCTCAGTTTGGGTCATCTAAAAGCCTGCAAAGTGACAATGGCCCATCTTTCACAGCAGGCCTATCCCAACACCTATGCTCAGCTTTAGGAATCCAATATGACCTTCACTCTGCGTGGAGACCGCAGTCCTCTGGAAAGGTGAAGGGGCTAATCCTACTCTAAAGAAGACTAGCTAAACCAGAGGCCTATCTCTAACACCCATAGCTTACTGTGGGTTTGAACTGCTCCAAAGTCAAACTTACAATTAAGTCCTGTCGAGTTAACATCTGTGGTCTTTCCTAACCACAGATCTCCTAATAGATGAAAAGGCTCATCAATTACAAAAAAATATGTCATCGGTCTAGGACAGTTGCAAAGGCACTCTGTGAATATGGAAACAAGAGGCTTTGGAAAATTCAGTTTCAGGTCAGCTAGGGATTTAGTCTTACTAAAGACGTGGGAGGAAGTTCTCCAGCTGACCAGCTTTCCCCAACGTGGAAAGGACCACAGCAAGCCCACCTGAGCTCCCCAATGGACGTTCAACTCCAAGGGATTCACAGGTGGGTACACCTGTGTGGAAGTAAAGCTGTTGCTTCTTCTGGGAGCCCAATCCGAGGCTGAGGCACGTGGGCACCCGGCTATGTAAGTGTTGGGGGAGGGCGGGCTGGGTCACTGCGCATCTGCTACTCCTTCTGGCCTTTCTCCTACTGCCCTAATCCCACCTTGGCCATGGAGGAGATTATGCTCATGCAGATCCGGCAATGCGGGAACAACTTCGGCACCAAGGTTGGCATCCGGGGCTCTGAGGGCCCAGCTCGGGTCTGCCTGGTGGCCGGGGAAGATGTTGGCAGTAGCAGTGGAGGGGCGGTGCTCCTGCATTGCGGCCCCTGGGCTCCCTGCTGGGGACACGGTGGAACTGGGCGACTGGCGAGGCGGCCGGTATGGATCCCAGGGACATGGAGGCTAGGGATGGGGTGTGGATGAGGCTGGGGGTGGAAGAGGAGCTAGGACAGGAGCTGGGGTGCCTCCAGCTCCCAGGCCTCCGTGACTCAGCCCTGGTCTGTCTGGCCCCTCCAATCTCTTGCAGTTCTGGGAGGTGATCTCTGATGAACATGCCGTCGACTCCGCTGGCACCTACCACGGGGACAGCGACCTGCAGCTGGAGCACATCAACGTGTACTTCAACGAGGCCAGGGGTGAGACCCCAGTCCTCCGATGGCCCTCCTGGGAATGGCGGCCCTCCCCTCGCTAATGCCTTCCCGCCCCACACAGGTGGCTGGTACATGTCCCGCGCTGTGCTCGTGAATCTGGAGCCGGGCCCTATGAACTCGGTGCTTGGGGCCCTTGGGGCAGATCTTCAGGCCAGACAACTTCATCTTTGGTGAGCTGGTGCGGGGGTGAGGACTGGGGTGCGGCTCCTTAGCCAGGGTAGCTCAAAATCTAGGAATGCCCCAAGGTCATTGCTGTGGGAACTGTGGAACCAGGGCCCCTGAACACCCTCCTATCCTCCGAGTCGCTCAATCTGCCTCTCCTAAAGGGGTTTTGGGAGGAAGGCCCAGGTGTCTCCTCGAGGTGTGGAGCTACTGCTGTAAACTCCCTGCAGGGAGCTGAGCTGGGGCCCTGTCTACTGCCTTCCCTGAAAATGGGCAGGAGCCACCTGCAGGAGGTTCTGTTAGCCTGTCTCAGGTTTGACTCCCGACTTGACTTCTAACAGGGGAAGCTGCTGTGACTCTGGGGGAGGGGGGTTCATTTGCTCCACCTCCAGGGTGAATGGCGCTTTCATCTCACATGTGATGCTTGGCCCATTTTGCATTGTGGTGGTGACCACTGATGACGGTATACTTGGCCATCGAGTGACTGGCTGTACTGTCTTACAGGTCAGTGTGGGGCCGGAAAAATCTGGGCCAAGGGGCGCTACACAGAAGGCGCAAAACTGATGGAATCAGTGATGGACGTTGTCAGAAAGGAGGCTGAGAGCTGTGACTGCCTGCAGGGTTTCCAGCTGATTCACTCCTTGGGTGGGGGGACTTGATCTGGGATGGGTACCCTTCTTATTAGCAAGATCTGGGAGGAGTATCCAGACAAGATCATAAACACATTCAGCGTCCTGCCCTCGCCCAAGGTGTCACACACCGTGATGGAGCCCTATAACACAACACTCTCATTTAATGAGCGCATAGAAAACTCACATGGGACATTCTATTTAGATAATGAAGCCTTACTGGACATCTGCGATAGCACCCTAAAACTGCCCACACCCACCTATGGTGATCTGAACCACCTGGCATCTGCTACCAGGAGTGGGGTCACCACGTGCCTGCACTTCCCAGCCCAGCTGAATGCTAACCTGCAGCAGCTGGCCCTGAACATGGTCCCATTTCCCTGGCTGCATTTCTTCATTCCTAACTTTGCCCCGCTGACCAGCCAGGGCAGCCAGCAGTACCCAGCCCTGTCCGTGGCTGAGCTTACCCAGCAGATGTTTGATACTAGGCATATGACAGCCTGCGACCCCTGTCATGGCAGCTACCTAATGGCAGCTGCCATTTTCAGGGGTCGAATACGCCTGAGAGAGGTGAAGGAACAAATGTTCAACTTTCTTTTTTTTTTTTTTTTTTTTTTTTTTTTTTTTTTGAGATGGAGTCCCGCTCTGTCGCCCAGGCTGGAGTGCGGTGGCGCGATCTCGGCTCACTGCAAGCTCCGCCTCCTGGGTTTACGCCATTCTCCTGCCTCAGCCTCCTGAGTAGCTGGGACTACAGGCGCCCGCCACCTCGCCTGGCTAGTTTTTTTTTGTACTTTTTAGTAGAGACGGGGTTTCACCGTGTTAGCCAGGATGGTCTCGATCTCCTGACCTCGTGATCCGCCTGTCTCGGCCTCCCAAAGTGCTGGGATTACAGGCTTGAGCCACCGCGCCCGGCCCAAATGTTCAACTTTCAAAATAAAAATAGTAGCAACTTTGCTGACCAGCTCCCTGGTGGCGTTAAAACAGCCTTCTGTAACATCCCACTCTGGGGGCTAAAAACTTCGACTGTTGCTATTGGGAATAACACGGCCATCAGGGAACTCTTCAAGCGTGTCTCAGAGCAGTTTACAGCATGTTCAGGCGCAGGGCCTACCTCCACTGGTACACAGGCGAAGGAGTGGATGAGACAGATTTCATAGAGGCCTAGAGCAACATGAACTACTTAGCCAAACAGTATCAAGAACAGGAGGATGCCACAGCCAAGCAGGAGGAGTTTGAGTGTGTTGAGGAGGAGGTGGCCTAGAACTTTCTTTTTCTGGGTAGAGGAGGGAAACTGGATTCTTTAGTGTGTTCTGACAGTCATGTGTCACTATACACTAGTTTGTGTCTTCACCTCTCCTGATGCATTTTAAAGTGTTTTTTAGTATGTGGTTTTGCCTAATAAAGTATTTTCGTAGAATCTGGTTTCACCTCCAACTTCTTTCTATAGGCTCTTGGCTACTGCTGCCAGATGCGTATAGTTGTCCTGCAAGGCTGAAGCTGTCTGGGCTTATCACACGCCCAGGAACAAGCATTCCAGTGGTTCCAGGAGGGCTCGGCATGGGCTGTGGATATGGTAGGCAGGCTTCACATGAACTTGGGGGTGCCCTGGGCCTTGGGCAGCTACGTGGTGGAAAACCTGTTCCTGAAGGCAAGGCTTGGCTTATCCCATGTACCAAACTTCTAGGGGACCAGCTGGCCCTCTGTTTCTGGAACTTTAAAAGCGATCAGTGACCCTGGTAGACAATAATGTCCCCAGGGTAGGAATGTGATCAGACAGTTGGTTCTGAACCAGCAATGAAGGGTGGGCAAGTAGGACCCCAGCCGTTCCATTATCATGATGGCCTGGGTGTGTCCATGTGGCCTCATTCTCTTAATGAGGTGGGCATGGGACATCTGACAGGGACCAGTGGGCAGGAATCAAGCCCAGTGTAGGCTCACATGCACTGAACCCTATGTCGAAGGGGATTAGGTCCTGGGGGGCCGTAGATGGTGGTTGCTGGGCCTGTGTGCTCGGGGCAATCTCTCCAAAGGCACAGATGGGCTTTCTGAACAGGACCTGGGGAGAGAGGCAGGTGCTCACAAGTGCCGCTTCCCCTAACTGGCAATCAGTGAGAAAAACACCAGAGTGGAGGTCTGACCCGCCCCAGTCTGGAGGGCTGCTGTTCTCTGGAAAGGTGGCTAATGCGCACCGTCTGCTGTCTCTCTGTCCCCCACTCCAGAACTTCAGGGCAACAATAATCCAAGATCATCAGGATGAGACTCGTGGTGATAGGTCCTTTAGCCGGGCAGAGTCTCCTCCCCAGGCTTCTCGGGGAGCTCGGACTTCAAAGCCTGCTTTGGGGAAGCTGTCAAATAAGAGATAGGTGTGTGAGCTGGGTGCTGGGCAGCATGCCAGGCCAGTGCTCTTCAACCTGGCTCTTGTAGAACTTGTCCATGCCCTGTGTGATGACCTCTTGGTAATTCCCACCCCCTACCCCCATCACACAGATAAGATGAAGCCAGCATAGCCTGGGGGTGGGCAGATGTACGGGTTCTAGCCCACTTGGGCATACCCACCTGCCTCAGATGTGTCAGGGAAGACAGGCGAGGCCCCTTTTTGTTCTCTGAATGTTGGCAATGGCCTATTACATCCAAATGGGAACAGGCAGGCAGGAGAGTGCCTCATCTCAAAAGAAGTGGCTCCTGGAAGCATCTGGAAGGTGGGAGAGGTCCCCCACACTCCCCCAGCCTGTTCTCAGAGCAGGAAAAGGGGCCTCAGTGACAGTCCTCAGTGACTCTCACTCTGAGGGGTGTCCTTGCCCAACCCAGGTGTGCATCCATCTGAGATGGCCTTGCATGGGGCCTGGTTGGGAAGATTCAGCTGTAGCAACCACTGGAACCTGCCCACACCTAGTGTCTCCACTCACGCGTGGGATTAGATGTTCCTCCCTCCTGTAGGGGTACAGCCAGAGTGGCGGAGGGGGCAAGTCACTGCTGCAGTTCCCACCTGGCTCTGAGTGGGGGTCAGGCTTGGTGCCCATGTACTTCCCAGTTACCTGGTTCCGTCTGGGGGCTTCATGGACAGGAGTGGTGCTTTTCCAGGCCCTTTTCTATATGCTAGCTTCAGGCCCAGGTTTCCCAAGTTTCTGGAGCCCCCCTCCCAACCTGGCAAGCATGGCCTGTTGTAGGGGAAGGACATCAAGCCTATAGGCAGCAGAACTTGTCTGGGTATGTTCTCTGCCCCTGGAGGCCCCGGGTTGTTTACCTCTTTGGGTGAGAGTTGGCTTAGGACCTCAACATTCTTGTAGAACTTCAGAACTGTACAGACAGCCCATGAGGGAGCAGGGGCTGGGACTGGCAGCTAACCAGTGTAGTGGGGGTTGTAGGGCTCAGTTTGGTCTTGCAGGGAATTCAGGGAGGTTTGGATTTGCTGAAACTCTAGACGAGCTTGGGCTTGGATATGGAAACAGCATGGAGCCGGGGCCCTTCTGCACACTGGAGTCTGAGTAATTGCACCCTGGTGCATCCATAGGTGTTCCCCACCCGGAGCACAGCTGTGGATAGAAGCTGGGAGAGTGTGGAGGGAAGAGGAGGAGGAGGAGGCAGTACGAGCCTCAGGGCAGCCCCAGCAGCCAGGCAGGGCCTCCGCGAGTGAGATCCAGCCTGTTGGCCAGTAAGCAGCTGCTTGGCTGGCTGCAGATCACCTGACCTCTGCTCACCAGTAGATGGGGGTTGCAGAAGCACTTACCTTCTGGGACTTCAGTAGCTTGAAGGGGCAGCACACACCACATGCTAAGAAAGCGCCTAACTCAGGCAAGCTTTTCCAAGAGCACCACATCATATTAACATCCGACCTGTAGAGGACACCACCAAATCGCTCCATCTCTCATTCCAACTGTAGGAAAAGGGAGTCTTCTGTCCTAGGGGAGCAAGCACAGGCATATCTATGCAGTGGGCACACGGTTCAGCTTGGGGAAAGGCCCTTGGATACATGCTGGTTTCACCAACCATCTATGGGTTGGGTTTGGCCTGGATTCCTGAACCCCAGGAGGCCAGTACCCCCTGCATGGGACAGGACTGGGAGGTGGGTGGGAGGGCTGAGCTTTGAGGGAAGCCATTATTTGGCCTCATGGGAAATGGTGCAGGCGGTTGTTGGTGGCTCAGTTTTGCGGGACCTGGGTGATCACCAGGGAGTAAAAATTGCCTTTATGAGAAATTGCCAAAACTGATGCAAGCTCATGAGTGGAAAAGGTGAATAATGCTGGCAACCGGCTTCACCTGCTCCTTCCCCACAAGTAACTGGTGTTCAGAGGTGGGTTTGACTGCTTCCCAGCCTTTCCTCTTTGCGTGTAGCTGTGTGCATGTACTTTGGTGTGTACACACGTTCCCTGGAGGAGTTACTTTTATTTTTTTTTTTATTTGGGGGGACAACGAGTGAGGCAGCCTGACACTTGCTTACCTTGTCTTTCAAGTGTGGAGTCCTCTATGGAGTGGGCATCGGGTACTTGCTAGCTGGCCTCTGCCAGCTGTTTGGCTGCCCCAGTTTCTGCCCTTCACAGACACGCTGGCCACCTGCTGTGACATTCAGTGGCCTTGTTTGCAACTAGCATGATGAGACAAGTGGATCAGGTACATTATAAAACAAAACGCATAAAACATGCAGAGGGAAAGGATAAATGACCATGTGTGTACTGCTCTGCTAAAGTGCACGTCACATGACTGAGATGACAAACATTTTTTTCACCTAACATGTGGGCCCTGAGGAAGGGCATTTATGTTTTAATTTTTATTTATAAGAGTTAGAAGAAATGCTATCAGGCTTTCTTTTCCATTATCCCCAAATCCCACTTTACCCCCTCAAGTTTACCTACCTCAGAGAGAAAGAGGGGCTCACCTGGTTAATGAGAGCCTGAAATGATTTGAGCCAGGTCACTGTGTAAAGGTCATACTGCTTCCGTCTCCTTGTGCATCACTTGCTCAGCTCAGACATTTCATAGCTGCCTGTATACAGGTAGATGTGTTACCCTCCTAGCCTGCTTTCTTGGTTCGATACATTCCTGAGAGCACGTGAGAGCACTTAAGGTCTAGGCTCGTGGGAGGACTGTTCTGCCCACCTCAGCTCATCTCTCCAGCTCGGCCTGCATGCGTGCCTTCCTCCATCTGATTCCAGAGCAGGGGACGGGAGGTCTCACATCGACCTCAAGTTTATGTGACTTTTTCCACCTCTGCTTTCCCAGACAGCCTCTGCTGTGGGACTTGTAAGGAGATTTGTGAAGTCAGTGTCTACTTTTCTTGTGTGGGTGTTTTATAAATTAGAGCCCTGGAGGGGAATACATGTTACAGGTACTCCAAACCCCTAACCTATAAACATCTAAGCCTGGCCCTTTTTTGGTGGTAAAATACATATAACATAAAACTTACCATTTTAACCATGGTTAAACGAACAGCTCAGCGGCATCCAGTATATTCACAGTGTTGTACAACCATCTCCTTTATCCATATCTACCACTTCTTTATCATCCTAAACTGAAACACTATGCCCATAAATAAGTCTTTGAATAGAAGACGGATGCATTTGATTCCATAAAAATTAAAACTTTCTATGAGAGAAAAATGCCTCAAAGTCAAAAGTCAACATACTGGGGAAATAGATCTGCAACATACATGACAGACAAAATGCTGATTTGGGTTACATATATATATATATATCCTATATATTAAAAGACCAACAGCCAAATTGAAAAATGGATAAGGGATGTAAAGAAACAGTTCAAAGAAACATGTAGATTTTTAAATATTAATTTTTTTTTACTTTGGTAAAATATGTATAACAGAAATTTTTAGAACATGAAGTACAAATACATTGTTGTGCAGCTATCACCACTATTCATTTCCAAATCTGTTTTATCATCCCATAGTGAAACTCTATATCCACGGAACAATAGCTCCCATTTCCCTTCCCCCATCCCCTGGAAACCACATCCTACTTTCTGTGTCTGTGAATTTAACTGCTCTAGGTACATTATAAAAGTGGAAAGCATAGAATATTTGCATTTTTTGTTTTAATCTTTTCAAGGTTTGTGTTGTAGCATGTATTAGAATTTCTTTTCAAGGCTGAATAATACATCATTATGTATGTTGATCATATTTGCTTATCAATTCATCTGTAGATGGACCTTTGGGCTTTTTCTAGCCTTTGGCTCTTGTGAATGCTGCTATAAACATGGGTGTGCAAATTCGCGCTTTCAGTTTTTTGGGGTATATACCCAGATGTGGAATTACTGGATCCTATTGTGATTACTGTTGTCCACAGTGGCTGTGCCATCTTACTTTTCCACCGGCGGTGTGCAGGAGTCCTGGCTTCTCCACATCCAGCATTTGCTGTTTTCTGGGGCTGTGTTGTTTGCTTTGATTTGGTGGTGTTGGGTTTTTTGATGGTAGCTGTACTTATATGTGTCAGTTGGTATTGCATGTGGTTTGGATTTACATTTTTCTCATGATTAGTGATGCGCACCTTATACTGTGTTTACTGGTCATTTGTATATCTTCTTTAAAGAAATGTATATTTTAAAACCTTTGCTCATGTTTAAATTTGAGTGTTTTGTTGTTGTCGCTCAGGTCTTTATATAGCCTGGATATTAATTACTTATCAAATATATAACGTGTGAGTATTTTCTCCCCCTCCGTGAATTGTATTTTCAATCTATTCATTGTATCTTCAGATACATAAAAGCTTTTCACTTTAAGTTCTTTTCATGTATGTTGTTTGTTGCTGTTGTTGTCTGTGCTTTCACTGTCATATCCTAGAAATTATTACCAGATTCTATGTTATGAAACTTTTTTCCTATGTTTTCTTCCAAGGGTTTTATGGTTTCAGCTCTTACAATTAGATGTTCGGTCCATTTGAAATTAAGTTTTTTATATGGTGTAAAGTAAGGGTTTCCAGCTTCATTGTTTTCCATGTAAATATTTGTTTGTTAACACCATTTAAAAAATACTGTCCTTTCCCCATTGAATAGTTTTGGCTCCCTTGTTAAAAATCATGACCACATTTTTTGGTTCTTTATTTCTATTGCGTTGGTCTTTATGTCTGTCTCTATGTTGATACAACATTGTTTTGGGTACTGAAGCATTGCAGTAAGTTTGAAACCAAGAGGTGTTAGTCCTCTCACTTTGTTAGTTTTTAAGATTGATTTGGCTACTTGGAGTTTTTTGAGATTTTATCTGAATTTTAGAATAGGTTTTTCTATTTTTGCAAATATTGGAATTTTCATAGTGATTTTATTGAATCCATGGATGACTATAGAAAACAATGGCATCTTGACAAGCTTTTGTCTTCCAATCCATCAACACATGATGTCTTTTCATTTATTTGTATCATCTTTAATATTTTTTCTGCAATGTTTATAGTTTTTCCTGTACAGGTTTTTCATGTCCTTGGTTAAGTTGGTTTCTAAGTATTCTTTTGATGCTACGCTATCATAAATGATATCGATGTCTTGATTTCTTCTTCAGATAGTTTATTGTGATTGTAGAAATACAGCTGATTTTTGTGTATTGATATTGTATCCTGCAGTATTGCTGACTTTTATTTATTGCATCTGACTGTTTATCTCACAGAAACTAAAAGATTTTTAACATATAAGATTGTCATCTGCGAACAGACAATTTTAATTTTTAAAAAATTGGAGTATCTTTTATTTTACTTGCCTTATTGTTTTAACTAACTAGAACATTCAGTACTATATTAAATAGAAGTAGTAAAAGCAGGCATCCTTGTTTTTACTCTTAGGGTAAAAGCTTTCAGTCTTTCACCATAATGTTAGCTCTGTGTGTGTGTGTGTGTTTTAAAATATAACATTAAGTTAAGGTGTTTTATTTCTTTTTATAGTTTATTAAGTATATTTTATCATGAATGTGGGTTAAATTTTGACAAATGCTTTTCTTTGATTAAATGATCACATGAGGGTTTTTTCCTTCTTTATGTTAATGAGATATTATACTGATTTTCATGTGTTGGAACATATTTTTATTTCAGGAGTCAATTATACTCATTCATAGTGTATAATCCTTTTAATGCACTGCTAAATTTGAATTGCTGGTATTTTGTTGAGGATTTTTGCATCAGCATTTGTAAGGGATGTTTGTTTGTAGTTTTCTTATGGTGTCTTTGTCTGACTTGGTGTCAGGGTAATACTGGCCTCGTAGAGTAAGTTAGAAAATGTTACATCCTCTTCAATGCTTTGAAAAAGTTTGAGAAAAACTGGTGTTAATTTTGTTTTAAACTTTGGGTAGAATTCAACAGTGAAGCCATCTGGTCCAGGCTTTTCTTTGTTGCTGGGTGTTTGATTACTGATGCAGTCTTCTTGCTGAATCTCCTTGCTGAATAGGTTTATTCAACTTTTCTGATTCAGTCTTAGTAGGTTTTTGTTTCTAGGAATTTGTTCATTTTATTTAGGTTATTCAATTTTTAAGTGTACAGTTTCTTATGGTTCTCTCTTACATTCCTTTTTTACTCCAAAAATTTGTAGTAATGTACCCATTTGATTTTTGAGTTTTGTAATCTGAGTATTCTTTTTTCTCTTAGTCCATCTAGTTAAAGGTTTGTCAGTTTTGTTGAACTTTTTCAGAGAACAAACTTGGTTTTGTTGATTGTTGATATTTTTCTATTCTCTATTTCACTTATTTCCACTGCTATCTTTAACATTTTTTTTAATTTTGCTAGCTTTTAGTTCCCTCCTTTTCCCTCTGGTTTTAATTCGTTAGGTATAAAGTTAAGTTTTTAATTTGATATCCTACTTTTTATAATCATTTGTGGCTATAAATTTTTCTCTTATGCTACTGTTTTTGATGTCTCTTAACTTTCAGTATTTCATATTTTCAATTTGTCTGTAGATATTTTCTTTTTCTCTTGTGATTTCTTTTATCCATCCTTCAGTGTTTAATACATGTATTTTTAGACATAAAATGTGTAACCTACAGAATTTTCTTGATTTGTTAAAATTTTATTTGTTGTAAGTTTTTATTTCAGAATTAAATATGTGTATCAACATTTGTTATGTTCCCATAAACTTTGTAATACATGGAGATTCCTGGTTCACATATGCAAGCCTCTACATGAATATTATTTTGAAGCATTTAACCTTCTGTTTTAATATTCCAAATGTCTATATGAAATTGAGATCTTGGTTTCTGAGATGAAATCGTGGTAGGTGACTGAGAAATCCTTAAAAATTAGCCAACTTCAAAATTCAACATGAATGAGTCACTCTGTATTGCTGGTAATAAAAAATAAGTCTTTGATGGTATAAAAGCAAACTTCAGAGAATGTTTTTTTCCCCACAGTTGACATCTAAATTAAAATCTGTAAAAAAATTTTATGGCCTTAGGCACTTTTCACTTTAGAATTCCAACTTTTTCTAGTTAAAATTTTTCTAAACAGATTCCTGTGTATTTGAAAGACAAATGATTTTTCAGTTGAAATGCTTAAGCAGTTTTTAAGAAGTTAAAGCTCTTGTGCTTATTCTTGCTTTAAATAGTTTATTTAATGTAACTACATTTTAAGAGCTTGATTGTTAAGTTTCTCTAAACTTTGGTTAAGAAGCAGAAAGCATTACATGAGATTTTTGACATATGCTTTCAAGGAATCTTTTAAAAATGTTAAAGGTAGAACTATTTAACATAAAATTGAATTTTTAATTATGTGTTTGCATAATTTGAAAAAGTATGTCTCACAGCTTTTTTAATGCCCAAGTATGATACATATTTCCCTTAGTAATATGAGAATAATAATTGTAGTTACCATGAGTTAACTATATGCCACATGACATGCTAAATTCTTTATATATATGTATCTTCTAATCTTCAGAATTGTCTAATAAGTTTGGCAGTTTTATTGTCTCCATTTTTATAATCATTATTCTTGATTCATTATACAGTCTCATCATTTTTCTGTGCTTGATTCTTTGTTTATGTTTGTTCATGTGCTTCTATTTCTAATAATAAACATTTAGAAATTAAAAATTAGAAATAAGATTTAAAAGTGGAATAAATTGTCCATGGGACACCCAGCTATAAGATGCAGAGCCAGGATTAAAACTGGCCTCTGTCTGACTCTAAAACCTGCGATGGTAACCACTGTAATTGCAGAAAAACTTCCTTGGTCATTCGACATGAATTAAATTATCCGTCTTTTTCTTCTCTCATTCCTCATTTTTGTTCTTAGTACTCATTACTACTTGACGTGCATGTGTAGATTTTTTATAGAGATGGGGTCTTGCTTTCATAATCATACATGTATATTTTTAATTTGCTATCTTTCTCTCTTGCTCTTTCATCCACTGTTCTCCTAAAACAATTCCAGGCATTTGTATTGATTTGTAGGTATTGGTTGATACTTAAATAAATGAATATAATTAGTGTATTCTGTAGAGCATCAGTGCATATATTATTAAAGGTGTTATAGATTTTGTGTTTTCCTCTCTTTATATTTTTCTTTCTATATTGCAGCAGGCTCCAATCTTTTTGGCACCAGGGACTAGTTTCATGGAAGACAACTTATCCATGGACTGGGCAGGGGGATGGTTTCAGGATGATTCAAGTATATTACGTTTATTTCTTACTTCATTATATTGCATCGTAATATATAATGAAATAATTATACAACTCACCATAATGTAGAATCAGTGGGAGCCCTGAGCTTGTTTCCCTGCAACTAGACAGTGCTATCAGGGTAATGGGAGACAGCGACCCCCAGAATGTGGTGCTTATGTCCAGTCTACTTTATACTCTTATTTTGATTGCCATCATTGCACAAAACAAACAAACAAGCAAGCAAGCAAACAAACAAACCAAAAAACAACAAAAAAACCTGCTTCACAAAGACAAGATTTTGGAAATGGAAGCAGAAGTTTCAGTGATACTATTGACAAAGAAATGTCAGTGCTCCTGTGGAGAACAGCAATGGCTTCACTATACTTAAATTTTACATAACATTTTCTATTATTGGTCCTTCTCCCTGTTCTTATTTTTTTCTGATCTCTCTCCTCTTAAATGGTACCTATGATCCTGCTATTTTATTTCTAAATTTTTTAATGCTTTTCAATGCTTGCAGGTCTTTACTGAATTTCTCTATAATCATTTAACTCCAATTCTATTTCAATAGCTAAGCTGCCCATCTGGTATTTCCATTGGTTATTATATCTATTACAAACTTGATAAATCTGAAATTCAGTTCTATAGAAAATTTTCTTGTAACAGTTTAAAAATATGTTCAAAATTATTTGAAACTCTTCAAAAAGTATGAAGGATCTTCAAAAAGTTCATGGGAAATGCATGTTATGAAGAAACTCCATAGATTTCAAAAATGTTTTGCACCTGAATAAATTTGTACTAACTTTGTTATAACATGTCTGAACAGGATCTAATTTGAGGAATTATAATAAGGAAAGTAAGACACCAGTTTGAAAAGAGATCCTATTACAGCAGCGTGAATTCTGCTAAAAGTAAAGCAAAAATAAACATCAAATTTATGGCAATTTGGGGTGAAAGAATAGTAAAATCACTGATTCTTTATAACAATTTATGAGGACAATGCCCCCCCAACTTTCACAAGTATACAAATGAATACCTCATTTAAGAAGGGATAAGGAGTTGAAGATAAAGCCTGCAGCGGCAGACGATTCATGTTAATTCACCAGAAAAGAAATTAATCTTGTTCATGCCCTGCTTTAGGAATGACAACAGTATAAACAACAGTCAACACCACGGCTATCTCAACTGATTAAATTTACACAATTTTGAGAATTTTTCCACTCAATAGATGCAAAAACTCTTGTTCCTAGATCAGCTGCAGACAGGAGCAGAGCTTTCAACTGAAATTGTACGTAAGTGCAATCAAGATGCTGAAGCATTTCTTCAAATAACTGTGTGAGGAAGTCATACGCAGATGTTCCAGAGAAATTTTCAAGACAAAACACAAAACAATGGCTACCAAGCGGTGTAAATGGTCCAGTCCCAGAAAAGGTTACTGGTCTAGAACAAGGCTCATAGCAATGGTGTCTTAGGATGCTCAAGGCATTTTGCCTCTTGGCTTTCTAGAGGGCCCAAAACAAACAAACAAAAACCCAATAACACATGCTGTTATGGAGTATTTTGAGAAATTTAGCCAAAGCTTTAGAAGAAAAATTTCCAGAAAATTTTGCCAGAGAATTCCTCTCCACCACGACAATGTTCCTCCTCATTCCTCTCATTTAAAAAAAAGACAATTTTTGGCCGGGCGTGGTGGCTCAAGCCTGTAATCCCAGCACTTTGGGAGGCCGAGACGGGCGGATCACGAGGTCAGGAGATCCAGACCATCCTGGCTAACCCGGTGAAACCCCGTCTCTACTAAAAAATACAAAAAACTAGCCGGGCGAGGTGGCGGGCGCCTGTAGTCCCAGCTACTTGGGAGGCTGAGGCAGGAGAATGGCGTAAACCCGGGAGGCGGAGCTTGCAGTGAGCTGAGATCCGGCCACTGCACTCCAGCCTGGGCGACAGAGCGAGACTCCGTCTCAAAAAAAAAAAAAGACAATTTTGCAAAGTTTCCATAGAAAATTATTAAGCATCCACCTTTTAGCCCTGATTTGGCTCCCTCTAACTTCTTTTTCTTTTCTGATTAAAAAAAAAAAAACTTTAAAGGATACCAATTTTTCTACAGTTAATAATGTAAAAAATATTTTCTTGACATGGTTAAATTCCCAGGGCCTTACTTTTTGTAGGGATAGACTAAAGGCTGGTATTATTCCTTATAAAAGTGTCTTGAACTTGATGAAGCTTATGTTGAGAAATAAAGTTTACATATTTTATTTTTGTGTTTTACTTTCACTTTTTCACAGACTTACTGAAGTCCTCTCATAGACCCTAATTCTCTTCTTTTTGAAGGTATGTCAAACTTAAAAATCCTTTCTGGTGAATAGAATGTGACGGAAGTGACCATGTGTGACTTCTGAGTCTAGGTCATAAAAGATTTTGCCAGTAATGCATTGCATTTTCCTAAGCCACTCATTCTGGAAGAAACCAGTAGCTATTTGGTGAGAACAGTCAAGCAGCCCTACAAAAATATCTATGTGGAGAGAACCTGAGGCCTTCAACTACAAACCCCACCAACTTGCAGGCCATGAATGTTAGCAAACTTGAAAGTGGATCTTCTAGTTTTGGTCAAGCCTTTGAATGGCAGACCTAATTGAAATCTGACTGTAATAACATGAGATGTCCTGAGGCACAACCACCATGATAAATCGTTCTTGAATTTCTCATTTACAGAAACTCAATTAGGTAATAAATCTTGTGATTTTTATGCCACAAAGTTTTGGGGTTACATGTTGTAAAACAATAGATGGCAATTTCACACTCTCAACATTCATTTTATTTTTTATACAATCATGCATTTTTAATAATGGGGATATATCTTGAGAAATGTACCATTGTATAATATGATTATTGTGTGAACATCATAGAATGTACTTACACAAACCTAGGTGGTATAGCCTATTGCAGACCTAGACTATACAGTATAGTCTATTGCTCCTAAACTACAAACCTGTACAGCATGTTACCTTGCTGAATACTGTAGGCAATTGTAACACAATGGTCAGCATTTGTGTACATAAGCAGAAAAGGCAGAGTAAAATTATGTTATAAAATATGTAAAAATGGTACACTTGAATAGGGCACTTACCTCAGGTGCTAATTTTCATGGTCACATGAAGATTCCATTGAAACATATTCTGCACTACCCACTGCCATAGGTGGCAGCCTTGACTATGTGCACCACCCATGAACGTTGCCTTTGCCTTGCTTTTCCTGACTTGTCAAGTGCATGATAATGTGGTAAGTCAGCACAAGAGCTGAACTCTGTTCTCTTCTATTGAGTTCTGCAGCTATTTATTCTCAGTTTGGGACCTAGATTTTGTAGACCCCATTTCATTGACATTCTTGGTAGAATCAGGCCATCTTCATCCCATTGTGCTATCCTTGTGTTACTGTTCTGTGTTATAATGCCTAAAGCTACATTTTTATAAGAACTATCTGAGGGTAGACCACAGGCATAGGACCTTTGTGCCAATTGTTTCAGCCAACCTCACAGAGGGGACAGTTAGTGGTTTTCCCTCGATCAGCATCAATTTGGATAAACATTACTGTCAGTTACTGTGAAACTGGTTACATTCTCCTTTCACTTTTTTCACGTTAAAAAATATTTAATCCATATAGCAAGTTTACTATGGTTTTATATCCACTAGGGTCATAGGCTTTTTTCTGCTTTAAGATATGGCCAACCATTGCATTAGGGCTGAGATATTAGGTACACAGGATTACACACAAACTGTACTCTAAACACTCCTCATTTTAGGATAAAACTATTGGTGCTTATGTATACTTTACAATTCTTACACTTATTTCTCTGAATAGCATTTCTTCATCAAGGATTATTTGAACCTTTAATGGCCACATTAATGAATGTTGACTAGAGAAACATTGTTCCTTTGAGAGGCACTTTAGGAAAACAAAGATTCCTCAGGTCCAATGGGCAGTATTTTTAGTTGGTAGGCACAAGGCTCTACATTGAATTCTGAATTAACCATTGCTCCACTAAAATACGCTGTGGCTAAAGATGAAAAAATTTACAATCAGAAGCAACAAAAACTAGACACATTTTTTGGTAAATCCTTCCCCTCCTTGTCCTTCGGTTGGCTCCTGGCGTGCAGCTCTCCCTCCTGCCCCTTATGATTCTGATCCCTCTTCTTTTGCTCCACCGTTGACTTCTCCTTCTTGCTTTTTGTTCTGAAATTATTTTCCCAACTGTCATACTTCCCAAATTGTTTGTTTCATCTAAAGATCAACCTTTACTATGAGCCAGATTTGTAAGCAACTGCAGAATTTAAATCTAGCGCATGAGTTCAGAGTTGTACATGAACAAGTTATAATTAACGATTTTAAAAAACTAAACAAAATTAAATATTCATCAAATAATTTAGAATTATTTAGGGCACATATGGCCCAGGGTTACTTGACATACCGACTTGTACACCTGTTAATTGGAACATAAGATGCTAAATCCTGGATGACAAACTGTGATTGGCCTGACCTGCTAGGAAACTTGTAGAATTTCTCTTTCCAAAATAAATATTGGGATGAAAATCATTCATAAAAATTAGAATAAAATTATTAAACTATAGAAGAATTTGGAGATAGACTATAAAGTTTATTGTTACAACTCAGAATTAAAACAGTTTTTTATCAAAAATCAATATGTAAAAGCTATAAAACGTAAAATCTTCATGGGGCTATTTATATAATAAAAGCTGCCACAAATACTCAACAGGAAACTTCAGAAATTATTTTGCCATTTATATTTTACTATCAACTATAATTATTGTTAAAAGAAATAAATAGGTCATTATGAGGTGATCAGAAGCAGACAAGGAGATTAGACAATTCCTCATTTATTCACTCAGCAACACTGCCACAGAAGTAAACCTGTGCCAATTGCCCTGGTGAGCCCAGCATGTGGTGCTGAGAGATGATTGAGTGGCCCTTTCCCCCACTCAAGGAGCCCACAGTCTGAGGACATACAGACAAAAACACTAAAGCAAGTACATGTAAAAGAGTAAATGCTATAATTAAAGTAGGATGTTGGGAGGGAGGGCGGGGGGCCATAGCATTTGAGGGACCCAAATGCCTCACTGAGGTAACATTTGTGCCATGACCAGGATGACAACAGAGGGCCAGCCCTGCACAAGTCTGGGAATAACGTGTCAGGGAGATGCCACTCCTGGTACAGAGACACGCAGGCAGAAGTGACTTTGGCAGAGGATGTGATAAAGAGGTCAGTGGGGGCCAGAGGGAGCCTGGGGAAGAGAAAAGGAGAGGGAAGGAGGACTCTGGGGCCTGGAAGAAGAAGTTAGTGATCTGCTTCTCTCTGGCAACATTGTTCCCAAACTTAACACCTTTAACAACAAATGCTTGCTGTTTCACAACTTATGTGGACCGCAATCTGGACACAGCTGCACTGGTTTCCTGCACATGGGGCTCCACGAGGCTGGGGCTGTTCTCAGCTGAAGCTGGGCTGTGGGAGGACTGGCTTCCAAGCACACTCATGTGGGTATTGCCCGGATTCAGTGTAGACTGAGAACCTGAGGGTCTCCCGGGGCCTGGGCACTCCCTTTTTCTCTGTTGTGTGAGCTGCTGAATAGGCAGCTTATAACACTGGAGCTTGCTTTCTGAACATGAGGAATGCAGTAGAAAGACGGGGAGAGAAATACACATCGACAGAGAAAGAGAAAGACATTGGCAGAAAAGGAGGGAGAAAACACTGAACAGAGTAAGTAGAAGAGATAAGAGAAATCGAGAGAGATTGAGGGAGGAAACACAGGAGAAAGTCAACAGGAGAAAATGACAGCTTTTTTGATAAGGACATAATGAGAGTCACAATAGACTGAACATTTCCCCACCAACAATGGTGTATGTTGAAATCCTAGCCCCCAGTGTAACAGTACTAGGAAGTGGGAGGTAATTAGGTCCTGAAGGTGATACCCTCAGGAACAAGATTACTGGCTCTCTACACAAAAACAAAAAAAAATGCAGAGAGCTCCCGCCTCCACTATCTGTCAGGTAAAAACACAATGTAAAGTCTACAGTCTGAAGCTCAGAAGAGCGAGTTCTCGCCAGACCTCAATCATGCTGACGTTCTGATCTTCAACTTCTGTCCTCCAAAACTGTGAGAAAGAACATTCTGTTGTTAAGTGGTTCAGTCTATCTTTGCTACAACAGCCTGGTCTAAGACAGAAGTTAAGTTATCCCATCACGTTTATTGTATTCTGTTAGTCAGAAGGGAGCCACGGACCGCTTTAGTGTGGTGAGCCTTCCTGTGGTCTGCGCACCACATGGGTCACAATGAAGGACGTGGGTCTGATTCTGAATATGATGAGAAGGCACTGACAGGAATAATGTCAGAGGATGACAACATCTGCTTTTCATTGTATCTCAAACTCTTACTGGTGCAGAATGAAAACAGGCTGAGAGGGGAAGCGACTTGCCAATATCACACTGCTGGACACAGGCCTGTTTGAGTTGTATTCTATGCTACCTCCCATTCCTCCTTACAGTTCTTTTATCTCTAAGTGTGTTCATTTATCTACATAGGGTGCCATACCATGAGTTTTACAAGTTTTATCTCATACACACGTGATGAATTCCCTAGGAAGGAGATGCTGGCATGCTACCCACTGCACAGGTTGAAAGGCCCCCAAACCCACACTAACTTTTCTAGTGTCACAGAACTAATAAGAAAAAGTAGGTTCTTACTCAGATCTATGACCTCACACCTGAGGCCCTGGCTTCATTCGGATATTTTCAAGGAACTGAGGAGGGCTGTGCTTCCATAATTGTGCACAGGCAAAGAGTTGACATGCAGGCAGAGTGAGCAGCCAGTAGCCCAGCAGGGCCTTTGAATGGGTTTTATGGAAGAAAGCAAGGAGCCTAGAGGATGAAACTTTGAAAAAGTGATCTTACTTCCTTGATGACAGACCCCAACTGAACTCAGAACTCTGGTAACCGATCACCCACATCCTAGAGACAGCCCTGTATCCAGGTCACTTGCTGGGAAATGCTTCAGAGAGCACAATATGCTCCAGCTAGATCCCAATGCTCTTAGGCTCCTGCTTCAGGAAGGCCTAAAGTGAAAACCTTTTCTGAGACGCTGACATTGGCTTATTCCTCACCCCAGATGTCTCTGGAGATTTTGAAGGGGTCACCCAGAGGTAACATATGGTGAGCCTAGGGCAAGCCCCTCCAGCCTAGGTCTCACCAGTGCTTTCATTTCCCTTTGCATTAGCATGTAAGGAAATATCAGGAATTTAAAATAGGAAGAATTGACCAAAACTACATTTTTGTTAGATTCCCGAAGGTTCTGTGTTGGTGGTGGTGGTGTTTTGTTTGTCTGTTTGCGACAGTACCTCACTGTCACTCAGGCTGGAGTTCAGTGGCACAATCATAGCTCGCTGGAGCCTAGATCTCCTGAGCTCAAGTCATTCTCTCACCTCAGCTTCCCAAGTAGCTGAGAGACTACAGGTGTACGCCACCACACCTGGCTAATGCATATTTTTTTTTATTTTTAGCGGAGATGAGGTCACATTATGTTGTCCAGGTCTGTCTTGAACTCCTGAGCTCAAGCAATCCTCAATTTTTGATACATAGCTTTGATAGGTGTAGGATTCTTAGTTGACGGTTTTATTTTTTTTCTGTGAGCACTGGCCAAGGAACTTTTGAAAAGAAGAAATAGAGAAACTTCAAATAAGGCAATTAAATGAACAAATAAACAGCTAAGAAACAACAAAGACTGAGTATTGAGGTTGTAGTTATGGCAGTTAATGACAGAATGGACCCAGTCAAGAGTTCAGGCAGAATTGTATTTACAGAAAATAGAAGTCTGAGCGTGAGGGTGTCCTAAATGAGGCCGGTTGGAACACTTGTTTGTTATAGAATCAAAGACAATGCATGAGAACACACCATGCCAAACCCAAACAGACTGAGCTTGTGCTCTGTGCTAAGATATGTAGGTTTATGGGAAGAAAAACTACCCTTATAACATCAAGTGTTTTTTTTTTTTTTTTTTTTTTTTTTTAATTAAAAGAATCCTAAATGTGGCAGTTATAATCACGATTAAGGTTAAAGTTATATTTCGGGTTTGGTTGGTGGGTGTCACAAAGCAAAAAATTTGTTGCCAAGAAGTGGGCATTCTAGTTTGTGAAATAAAATATCCCCATGACTAGAGACAGTAGAGGAGAAAAAGGAATGGGATGGCAAACACAAGTTCCTGGAAATTTATGTCAAAATAAGATATATAAAGAAGGACAGTGTGCATCTCAGTCATCAGTGCCGCCTGCAATGAAGGTGTCCTCTTCTCCCCTTGATAAATATATCAGGCCTACTATATGAGAGGTGAAAAGCAACCTACATTCTGCTTCTCATGCCAGATGCCTTGACTTGGGGCTGTGTTCCCAGGGAGTAAAAGCACATCTTTTAAGTAATTTTGGAGTGTGATGTATCTCCAAATTCCAACAAAGTAGCTTTGTTGGTCACCTATTTCTAGGTGACCCTGAGGCCACTGAAGAAGAAATAAATGAAGGCCATGAAACTGTCTTGAACTTGGGGGAATCCATGAGAAAATCTGACATTATGTTCTATTCTCTTGGAAGGTAGAAATATTGTTTGACTTCTGTTATGCTGACAAGAAATGTGGTCCTGAGCAAGGTTACCTGGGACAATGACCTCACACATGGAAAACGCTAGAACCCATCTGTTTCCAATCTGCTGTTTTTCAAAAATTAGGGGAGTTCAGTTTTCCCTTTGATACACTCTGTTTCTAACAATCTCAATGCCAGGGCTGTCCTGCTTCTATAATTGACAATGACAATGACAAATATAGGCCTGAAAGAAGATGAGCTGATGGCATTCCCAGCTTATTACCACTTCTTGGGGACCTTATCTCACATACATGGATTTAATTCATAGACTCAGCTGGGTGAGTATCTATTATTCAGCTGCATTAGAAGTGACTGCTTTGGTCGGGCACGATGGCTCATGCCTGTAATCCCAGCACTTTGGGAGGTTGAGGCGGGCAGATCATGAGGTCAGGAGATGGAGACCATGCTGGCTAACACAGTGAAACCCCATCTCTACTAAAAGTACAAAAAATTAGCCCGGCGTGGTGGCAGGCACCTATAGTCCCAGCTACTCAGGAGGCTGAGGCAGGAGAACGACATAAACCTGAGAGATGGAGCTTGCAATGAGCCAGATTTCACCACTGCACTGCAGCCTGCAGCCTGGGTGACAAAGTGAGACTCTGTCTCAAAAAGAAAAAAAAAAAAAAAAAAAAAAGAAGTGACTGCTTAAGACTCAGGTGTGTGGTGAAATGAGGCAGGATTTTCTCAATGGAGTGATAGAATTTTCTCCCCATAATTACCATCTTACTGTCACTAAATCATAGCTAAAATAAGGAAATTATTTATAAAGGAATAGATATATAATCTTATGAGGACATAAATTTAGAGATTTGTGGAAAGGCCTTCTTAATTTTGTGATGTTCTTTTTGAGCTTGGATTATAGTTGACATTTCATTATAATATATTAACTATACTAGACTTTATGCATTTATGTAAAGTTTGTTTTATTATACTTTAAGTTCTGGGATACATGGGCAGGGCATGCAGGTTTGTTACACAGGTATAGACACACCATGGTGGTTTGCTGCACCCATGAACCCATAATCTACATTAGGTATTTCTCCTAATGCTATTCCTCCCCCAGCCCCCTACCCCCAGACAGGCCTCGATATGTGATGTTCCCCTCCTTGTGTCCATGTGTTCCCATTGTTCAACTCCCACTTATGAGTGAGAACATGTGGTTTTTGGTTTTCTTTTCTTTCTTCTTCTTCATCTTCTTTTTTTTTTTTTCATAATGGAGTTTCACTCTTGTTGCCCAGGCTGGGGTGCAATGGCACAATCTCAGCTCATTGCAACCTCTGCCTACTGGGTTCAAGCTATCCTCCTGCCTCAGCCTCCCAAGTAGCTGAGATTACAGGCATGTGCCACCACGCCTGGCTATTTTTTTGTATTTTTAGTAGAGATGGGGTTTCTCAACGTTGGTCAGGCTGGTTTCAAACTCCCAACCTCAGGCGATCTGCCCACTTCAGCCTCTCAAAGTTCTGGGATTACAGGCATGAGCCACGGTGCCTGGCCTGGTTTCCTTTTCTTGGGTTAGTTTGCTGAGCATGATGGTTTCCAGCTTCATCCATGTCCCTGAAAAGGACATAAACTTATCCTTTTTTATGGCTGCATATAGTATTCCATGGTGTATGTTTGTCACATTTTCTTTATCCAGTCTATTATTGATGGGCATTTGGGTGGGTTCCAAGTCTTTGCTATTGTGAACAGTGCTGAAATAAACATATGTTTGCATTTGTCTTTGTAGAAGATTGATTTATAATCCTTTGGGTATATACCCAGTAATAGGATTGCTGGGTCAAATGGTATTTCTGGTTTTAGATCCTTTAGGAATTGCCACACTGTCTTCCACAATTTTTGAACTAATTTAAACTCCCACTAACAGTGTAAAAGCATTCCTATTTTCCACATCCTTTCCAGCATCTGTTGTTTCCCGACTTTTTAATAATCACCATTCTAACTGGTGTGAGGTGGTATCTCATTGTAATTTTGATTTGCATTGCTCTAATGAACAGTGATAATGAGTTTTTTTTTTATATATATGTTTGTTGGCCGCATAAATGTCTTCTTTTGAGAAATGTCTCTTTGTTTCCTTTGCCCACTTTTTTGATGGGGTTTTTTTTTTTTCTTGTGCATTTGTTTAAGTTCTTTGTAGATTCTGGATATTAGCCCTTTGTCAGATGGATAGATTGAAAAAATTTTCTCCCATTCTGTATGTTGCCTGTTCACTCTGATGACAGTTTCTTCTGCTGTGCAGAAGCTCTTTAGTTTAATTAGATCCCATTTGTCAATTTTGGCTTTTGTTACCATTGCTTTTGGCATTTTAGTCATGAAGTCTTTGCCTATGCCTATGTCCTAAATGATATTGCCTAGGTTTTCTTCTAGGGTTTTTATGGTTTTAGGTCTTATGTTTAAGTCTTTAATCCACCTTGAGTTAATTTTTGTATAAGGTGTAAGGAAGACGTACGCTTTCAGTTTCTTGCATATGGCTAGCCAGTTTTCCCAACATGATTTATTAAATAAGGGATCCTTTCCCCATTGCTTCTGTTTGTCAGGTTTGTCATCAGATGGTTGTATGTGAATGGTCTTATTTCTGAGTTCTCCATTATGTTCCATTGGTCTATGTGTCTGTTTTTGTACCAGTACCGTGCTGTTTTGGTTACTGTAGCCTTACAGTATAGTTTGAAGCTGGGTAGTGTGATGCTTCCAGCTTTGTTCTTTTTGCTTAGAATTGTTTTGACTATTTGGGCTCCTTCTTAGTTCCATAAGAATTTTAAAATAGCTTCTTCTAATTCTTTGAAGAATATCAATGGTAGTTTAATGGGAATAACATTGAATTATTTTACAAATTACTTTTGACAGTATGGCCATTTTCATGAATTAATTCCTCCTATCCATGACCATGGAATGTTTCTCCATTTGTTTGTGTCCTCTCTGATTTCTCTGAGCAGTGGTTTGTAGCCCTCCTTGAAGAGGTCCTTCATTTCTCTTGTTAGCTGTATTCCTAGGTGTTTTATTCTCTTTGTAGCAATTGTGAATGAAGTCCATTCATGATTTGGCTCTCTGCTTGCCTGTTGTTGGTGTATAGGAATGCTAGTGACTTTTGCACATTGATTTTGTATCCTGAGACTTTGCTGAAGTGGTTTATCAGCTTAAGAAGCTTTTGAGCTGAGATGATGGGGTTTTACAGACACAGGATCATGTCATCTACAGAAAAAGATAATTTGACTTCCTCTCTTCCTATTTAAACTCCTTTATTTTTTTTTCTGCCCAATTGCCCTGGCCAGAAATTTCAATACTACGTTGAATAGGAGTGGTGAGAGAGACCATCCTTGTCTTGTGCCTGTTTTCAAGGAGAAAGCTTCCAGCTTTTGCGCATTCAGTAGATATTGGCTGTGGGTTTGTCATGTATGGTTCTTATTATTTTGATATATGATCCTTCAATAGCTAGTAGTTTATTGAGAGTTTTTAACATGAAGGGATGTTGAATTTTATTGAAGTCCTTTTCTGTATCTTTTGAGATAATCGCACTGTTTTTGTGTTTAGTTCTGTTTATGTGATGAATTACATTTATAGATTTGCCTATGTTGAAGAAACCTTGTATCCCAGGGATGAAGCCACCTTGATCATGGTGGACCAATGTATCCTTATCAGTCTTAGGTTCAGTCTTTTTACATAATTCCATATTTCTTGAAGGTTTTGTTCATTCTTTTTTGTTCTTTTTTCTCTATTCTTCTCTTCCTGTCTTTTATATCAGACAGATAGTTTTCAAGCTCTGAGATTCTTTCCTCCACTTGGCCTATCCTGCTCATGATACTTGTGGTAGCATTGTGAAGTTCTCATGTTGTGTTTTTCAGCTCCATCAGGTCAGTTATGTTCCTCTCTAAACTGAATATTCTGGTTATCAGCTCCTGTATTTTTTATGATTCTTAGCTTCCTTGCTTTAAGTTAGAATGTGCTCCTTTAGCTCAGTGAGGTTTGTTATTACCCACCTTCTAAAGCCTACTTTTGTCAATTCAGCCATCTCAGCCTCCGGCCAGTTCTGTGCCCTTGCTAGGGAGGTGGTGTTGTCGTTTAGAGGAGAAGAGGCATTCTGCCTTTTTGAGTTTTCAGCATTTTTGTATTGATGCTTTCTCATCTTTGTGGCCTTATCTACCTTTGATCTTTGACATTGCTGATCTTTGAACGGGGTTTTTGTGGGGTTTTTTTTGTTGATATTGTTTTTGTTGCTTTCTGTTTGTTTTTAACAGTCAGACCACTCTTCCCTAGGGCTGCTGTGGTTTTCTGTGGGTCCACTCTAGACCCTAGTCGCCTCAGTTTCTTCTGCACCTGGAGGTATCACCAGTGAAGGCTGCAAAACAGCAAAGATGGTAGCCTGATCCTTCCTCTGGGAGCACGAGTCCAAGGGGATACCAACTTGATGCCACCTGGAATGCTTCTGTAGGAGGTGTCTGGAGACCCCTGTTGGGAGGTCTCGCCCAGTCAGGAGGAACAGGATCAGGGACTGCTTAAAGAAGCAGTCTGGCTGCCCCTTGGCAGAACAGGTGTGCTGTGTTGACGCCCAGGAGTCTCTAGAGCCAGCAGGCTGGAAAGGCTAGGTCGGCTGAACTGGGGAGATAGCAGCTATCCCTCTCCCTGGGGACTTCATCCCAGGGAGAAATCAGAGTTCTGTCCATAGAACTCTGGCTGGATTTGCTAAAATTCTGATGGGGAGGTCCTGTCCAGTGAGGAGGGATGGATTGCGGTCTCACTTAAAGATGCAGACTGGCCACAATCAGGCACAGCATCTGTGCTATGTTATGGGGAACTCCTCCTGGTCCCTGGTGCCAGCAGGTTAGAGTGGCCAACTCAAACCACAGATATAGCGGCTGCCCCTCCCTCCGGGAACTTGGTCCATCTCTGGATGTTTCTAGCCTGCTGCTGCTGGCCAGCTGGAATTCCAAGCCAATGGGCCTTAACTTGTGACGTGCTATGGGAGTGGGGCCCACAGAATGATGCCACGTGGCTCCCTGGATTTAGCCCCCTTCCTAGGGGAATGTATGGATGTATCTTAAATAATCAACTTAAATAATCAACTTAAATAATCAATTGGTCATAGAAGAAATCCAAGAGAAATCAGAACATATTTGGAGATGAATGAAAACAAAAATTCCACATCTCAAAACTTATGGAATGCAGCTAATGCCGTGCTTAAAGGGAAATTTATAGGTGTGAATTCTTATATTAGAATGGAAGAAAGATCTCAATCAATAATTTAACTTTCACCTAAATAAACTAGAAAAAGAAGAGCAAACTGAAACCAAAGCAAGTAAAGCAAGGATATAATAAATGTAGAGTGAAAATAAATAAAACAGCAAGCAGGAAAACAATAGAGAAAATAAACAAAACCAAAAGTTATTTGAAAAGATCAACAAAATTGATAGCTTAGCTAGCCTGATCAAGAAAAAAAAAGAAAAGAACTCAAAAATGTGGTAAATAACTTAGGTTAGGTAAACAACAACAATGACAAAAAACCTAAACCTTTAGATAATCTAGTAAAGGTTATGAAAAACCAACAGCTAACATTAAAGTTAGTGGTGAAAGTCTTAAATCTTTTCTCCTAAAATGAGGAACAAGACAAGGATACCTGCTTGCTTTTTCTATTCAACATTGTACTGGAGATTCTGGCCAGGATAATTAGACAAAAACTAAACAAAACCAACCACAAAAAAGAAATAAAATGCATCTAGATTGGAATGGAAAACGTCAAACTCTATTTTTTGCAGATAAATAATGTTGTATATGGAAAATCTAAGGAACCTACAACAACAACAACAAACCTGCTGGAGCAACAATTGAGTTCACAAAAGATAAAAGATCAATGTGCAAAAAATCAGTTATAATGAGAAACACTAGCAATGAGTAGGCTCAAAATGAAATTAAGAAAGTAGTTTTATTTACAATAGCGTTAAAGATAAGACTAAAACAAAAGAAATGTGAGACTACACAACATTATTTAAAGTGATTGAGACCTAAATATATGGATACACATTCTGTATTTATTGAATGGAAGACATTACTATTAAGATGATAGTACCCCACAAATTGATCTACATATTCAAGTCAGTTCCTATCAAGATCCTAGCTTCTCTTTATGCAGAAATTGACTTGCTGATCTAAGATTCATTTGAAAATACAAGGGACTCTGAGTAACCAAAACAATCTTGAAGAAGAACAATGAAGTTGCAGAGTCTACACTTTATTATTTCAAACCTTACTATAAAGCTATAGTGGTTAAAATTGTGTAGTACTAGAATCAGGATAGATACGTACATCAATGGAATTGAATTGAGAGTCCAGAAGTAAATCCATACATTTAAGGTCAATTGATTCTCCACAAGGGTACCAAGACCATTCAGTGGGAAAGTACAGTCTCTTCAGCAAGTGGTGCTGTAACAACTGGATATCCACATACAAATGAATGAAGTTAGATCTTTCTCATATCATACAGAAAAATTAACCTCAAGTGGAAGAAATATCTAAATGAGAGATCCCAAACTATGCTCTTAGACAAAAACATAGGTGTACATTTTTATGATATTGAATTAGTAATGATTTCTTTTTTTTTCCTCTCCTTTTATGTGGAACAGGAAAGCTAGAGGGGTTTAGAGTTGTTTTACTGCTTTTCCCCTATGTCAGACAAGGCTCTGATGAAGCAGTTTTTCTTTAGAGCAGGTCTTTCACACAGAGAATGGAATGCTCTGGGCATATTTCAAAATGGTTGTTATACCCACTCACTCACTCTATCCCCCAATTAGGGTATATTTTGAAATGGTTGCTTTTCCCTTTTCCTTGTGTAAAGGGCCTGAGGAAATTTTCTTCAGCCTTCATCATGAGAACCTGGTGGGGTTTCTGGAAGTAAAATTCATGAAAGTATAAGGGGCCCCCAAGGCGGGACACCAACAAGTTTTTAACTCTCAAGCTAGTCCACACTCAGCCACCAGTAATTTACTGATTACCATTTTAAGTGTTCCTACCAATTACTGGCTCTGTGGCTTCTGGTCTCAGGTAAACTGTGATTTTCTATATTCACCCATCTCTCTTTTCTGAAGAAGTGGTTTGCCCTGTGACCTCTAGTTTCAGGCAGATCTAAGAAAAGTTGTTGATTTTCAGTTTATCTTTTTTTTCTGTTGTGAAGATGGGAGTGATGACTTCCAAGTTTTCTACATGTTGGAATGGGAACTGAAAGACCTAATTAACTTCTTAAAAAACTGCCAAACTGTTTTCCAAAGTGGATCTAGCACTTTACATTCCTGGCATTGTATGAGAGTTTCAGTTTCTCTCTCTCTTTGTCAACACGCCATCTTTCTAATTTTAGATATTCTAATAGGTATCTAGTGGTTTCTTGTTGTAGTTTTAATCTGCATTTCTCTAATATCTAGTGATGATGACCATTTTTTCATTTGCTTATTTGCCAGTTGCAAATCTTTATTAGTGGCATATCGTTCACATATTTTGCCCATTTTTTAAAAGTTGGGTTGTTTTCTTACAATTGAAGTTTATTTTTTCTTATACTCAAAATTTTAATTGATACATAATAAATTGTACATATTTATGAGGTACAATGTGATGCTTCAGTACATTTTACATTGCATAATGATCAAATCAGGGTAATTAGCATATCCATTGCCTTAAACATTTACCATTTCTTTGATGTAAGAGCATTCAAAATCCTCTCTTCTAGCTAGAATATGAGTGTGTTTTAAATGTACAACTCTTTGTTTTCTCACAATCCTATGAAATGATAACTTGAGTCAATGAAGTATCCCCCCAAGTCCTATCAATCTTGTCTATTTTAGAGAAATTTAATATTGTCTAAAAACACTAGACAAAACACAGTTATTCAGAGATAATAACTGAGCCCTCTGGTTATTCTCTCTAACCTGCAAAGGAAGCTGAACACTGATGCAAACTTCTTCATCAGAGTAAATAAGAAGAATCCCCTCCATTACATACAAAAGAAAAAATAACTGGAGAGATAGTCTCTGCTCTGAGGTTATTATCCTGTGGTCTTTGGTTTTGGTACATTCTACCCTACCCCATGCCCTTCTCCCTTGTCTTTAATGAGTATCTGTATGTATGACAGAACAGCATGTTTTTAAGTCTCTGCAGTCTTGGGCCAAGCTCGTTCTATGCCCCACTCTACAAGAATCACAAGAGCACCAGGACTCTGTTTGGGGTTGCCATGGATATAGAGTTCTTATTACAGAACTAACTTATTCTCAATATGAGGTAAAGACTTAGAGGTGAGGGTCTCTGAGCAAGGGAGTCCCACCCCATCCTCTGCCCTCTCTGTTGGCTCATGTTGTCCTCTCATCCTCATCAGAATTAAAATCATGTAAAGTTTTGGTGGGGGAACTAGATGGTGGTCTCTGGGGCCCATAGACAGGAAAGTTTGCTTATACCCAGCTGGGGAGAACACTAATTGACATTCCTTTCCCCTCCCAGGGACCTTACAGAGTCCCCTTATCCTCAGGGTACTGGGGGACAACCAGTGGGCATAGGGCCAAATAGCAGTAACCTTGTTACTTGCCAGGAATTGGGTAAAGATTTGATTTAATGAGCTTGATTTTGGGAACCAGAAAATGAAAAAAGGAAAAACCATAATCCTGAAAGGCAACAGAAGAGAAAACTGCTAACAGGATCTTGATTAAATTTCTCCCTCTTAGAGAATGTTGTACGGAAGACACAAGACCTGAGACTTGTGTTATTCTAGCAGCTGAACTGACCCCAGCCTCTTCTGAGCGGCCGTGGCGCCGGAAGCAGTCTGGCCTACAGGTAAGCAGGTCCAGGGCTTACAGGGAGAAACTCCCAGAAATCCAGCTCTGCCTTGGGTTGCCCTGGTTCACATCCGAAGATCTGCTTGGGCCGTATCTCTGGAGCACAAGGTGGTAGACTGAGAGCTTTGATATTTGTACTCCTACTGCAGATGAACTGGTATAACCCCGAAACTATGGAATTTGCTGCTGTCTGTGACCCAGCAAATGGAAATAGAAATAGAAAAATAATTAGATAGAAAAATAATAGAAATAGAAAACATTTAAAAAATAAAACAAGCCTCATACTATGCCTGTTAATGTCCTTAAAAATATGACATTTTAGGCAGTGTAATAGTATGCATACACTGGTCACTTTAATCTTTCCTACAGGGGCGCCTGGTTGCCCTAATGGTGGAAGCTCTGTTCAAGGAATAGAGCTGGAGTTCAGCTCAGGAAGCCTCCACAGAGATGGCCACCAAAAGGGCTTCAGTGGTCCCATCTCAATTAACACCTGAAACTTTGCTAGTGAAACCTCAGCACATTCTTAGAGAATCCTAGTTTTTATCAGCAGCAAAAAAATGTGTGTGATCAGTTTCTTAAACTTACTTAAACATTTGAAAAGTTAGAAAATTGTGGCAAAGAGCATTAATTCTTGAGTCTGGGGAGTGTATTACTTTGATGATAATGTTTGTGTATTTGAAACTAAAGTATGTATCAGTTTATATTGTCACATACTGACTTTTATGGCATAATAAATGGTGTAGACAGCAGGTTGTCTAAAAACCAATATTTGCAAAATGCTGAATATTCAGCGTGGTTTTATGAAGCTGACAGAGTGGAGTGTATTTTGTATGTGTCTTAACTTGCAGATGAGGAAATAAAGTTGTAGAGAGATTAAATTAGCCAAGCCAGGGGTTTCGGTGCTGGGAAGTCTTGATTTTGTAAAATATAGCCATATAACTTTAAAAAAGTGAGTACAGACAAATAGAAAACAAAATCTTTCTAAACATATAATCTACTTTAAGTTCACAAAATGTCTTAAACATAATTTAGGCTGTGCTTGACTTAACCTACTTGTTTATTTCCTACCAAGGATGACCAGGAACTAGCCATTGATATCAAAACATTCATTATTCTTACATTTTCTTTGTTTTTTCTGTGTCCTCTCTCTCTCTCTCTCTCTCTCTCTCTCACACACACACACACACACACACACACACAAAAAAAAAAAAACACACAAATTCTAGTACTGTACCCTGAGATTGTTTCTTTAGTTCTTGTCAAAATTCCTCTGATTTTATTTTTCATGTCCTGAAATACTGTCGAGGTTAACATCCTGATTGCCTTTCATAATATCTGACTTTATTTTTTGTATGTGCTTTTTACTCTTTGGTAGAATTATGGATTCATTAACAGATTCTACTGTATGCTCTGACAGCTATGACCACAATGGGTGAGTTGACTGATCTAAGTGGTGAAAAATACTGAGAGTATCAATGGTAATAACAGCTTTCTATAAGAGACTTTAAGCATCTTTAGGTAACATTGTTTTTGAACCAGAGTGGAAAAAATAAGATCAGGTCAGAAGAGGCACACTTGGTACTCAAATACTGTTTGTGACCCTTAGTAATTAGCAGCCAAAACCCTTAGGAAACTATCAGAATGCCCATGTATGAGACTCTCTCAAGAGCAATCCAAGAGAGGAGAGAATCCTACTTGGAGAAAGAAGGTGGTAGCATTGGACAGGCAGCAGAGGAGCCCTTGGCAGAAAGAAAGGAGCTAAGAGACCCTGTATCTGTCCCTCACCCTTCAGAGCTGGTATCCCAAACTCAAAGCCATCATCACATTGGATGGAGCCCCTGTCTCAGGTTTAGTCACTTGATCCTATTTGAAGGGAAGCAAAGATATCTGTGACTCATGAAGAGCATGAAGGTGGTGGAGGGACTTGATAATTAGGAAATCAAAATGGGCAAGAACAACGTGTGCCTACAAATGGAACATGAATTTGAAGCAAATTTAAGTTAAATTTGCTGTCACACACAATGACCAGATTCAGTAAGAAAGAATTGTATTTAAATCTTGTTTCATTAAACTTTTTTAAGAGTCCTAAACAATTTTTACTATCAACACATAAAGACCTTTTTCTAGAGAAAAATGAAGTACCAGGTGCCAAGTAACAGATTTACATGATAATTTTTAGGGACAACACATTGTGATTTGTAGCACAATCATAGCCAATTTGAACCAAAAAAAAAAGTCGTGTATGCATTTACGTTGTTTCTTACTACTTACCTTTCAATCCTTTGCACTGATTCCAATGAATTGACATCAGAAATCTGTGCTGGAGTCAACAATGAAAGGTGATGTCATAATATATATTGGAGATGGGAGGAATTCAGGTTTGTGAAATTCAGTCTCAGAATTATTCATGAGAAAATAGTTTTCTGGACACTGATTCTAAAATTCTTTCTAAAAAATTAGGTCTTAAGTAAGCTAACAAATGTTAAATAAATATAGAGTTTCTTGGACACTGTTTCTAAAGTACTGGTAGTTTCAACTTCTGTATGTAACATCCTTTTCTTTTTGGGTCTAGTTGGATACAAGATAAATAGATCACAAAAAGTCTACTTCTTCCTAGCTGAGTTGACTAGTAGCCAAAACTTTTAGAAACCTGGTGGATTGCCTATGTATGAGACTCTGCCAGGTTGGGCTATATTTGTTTCTAGGGCTGCTTTAACAAAGTATCACGAACCAAGTGTCTTAAACAAAAATGAATCATCTCATAGTCCTAGAGACTAGACATCTGAAATTGAGGTTGTCAGTAGGGTTGGCTTTTTATGAGGGCTATAAAGAAGAATCTGTTTGATACCTCTTTGCTAGCTTTTGCTGGTTGCTGGCAATCTTTAGCATTCCTTGGCAGGTAGACTCATGTCTAGAGTAACTGCGGCTATTTGACCAAAAGTGTAAGTCCAAATTATGTTTGTATCTGAATAATATGCTTTTATAATTCCTCAGCCCACAGCCAATTGAGTTGATGGTAGTAACCTATGATAGAGCCACCCATGATATGTGAGTTAAAAATAAAGATTTATATACATGTAAGTGTATATACACATATATACACATAAATACATACTTCTATCAACATACATGCATGCATACACATACACACACAGAAACATAAAACAATGAAAGAAGTTGATATTTGTAAAATTCACTGTCAGGCATGTCCTTGGAAATACAGAGTATCTTTGACACTATGTCGAAATCTTCTCACTCTAGGGTCTATAGATAACTTTCTATTTTTTTTTCAGACCACATTGGATGAAAGAGGAAGAAGTCATGAAAGGGATGCTTCTTCCTCTTAGTATATTTGTCACTCTAAGTTATTAGTATTCAATCCCTTAGGAACCTTTGAAGTTTCCCATTTATGAGACTCTACTACTACTAGAGTGGGCCAAAGGGAGAGAGAATCCTATTTGGAGCAATGGGGAGGTAACAGGTGACAGGGAGGAGTGAAGCACTCATCAAAAAGAACAGAGTTCATGAAACCTTAATGGCTTCCTCACCCTCTAGAGTTCTACCACCATGTGAGGCTGGTGCCCCAAACCAAACCCAAACCCACAGTATTTTGTAGGGAGTTCCTGACTCAGGCCTACAGCTACATGGTCATATCTTCTGGGCAGGAAAGACAGCCATGATGGGTGAAAGTAAGGAAGTGACAGAGGGACTTAGGAATCAAAAATTTAGATGGGGTAAGAGGCATGTTTCCTTACAGACTGCAGTTACATTAGAAATAAATGCCACTGGCCAGGCATGGTGGCTCATATCTGTAATCCCAGCGCTTTGGGAGGCCAAGACAGCTAGATCACTTGAGGCCAGGAATTTGAGACCAGCCTGACCAACGTGGCAAAACTCTGTGTCTACTAAAAATACAAAAATTAGACAGGCATGGTGGTGCATGCCTGTAATCCCATCTACTCAGGAGGCTGAGGCAGGAGAATTGCTTGAACATGGGAGGCAGAGGTTGCAGTGAGCCAAGATCACACCACTGCACTCCAGCCTCGGTGAGAGTGAGACTCTGCCAAAAAAAAAAAAAAAAAAAAAGATACATCTAAAAAAGTTCGAAAAAAAAGTTCGAATTAGTGAATACACGTGAATATTTAAACATCAACCAGATAGTACATTATAGAGTAACTGTAGCTGTTTGATCCAAAAAGTAAGTTTAGAATTACATGTGTGTCCAGCTATCTACTTTTATATTCCTTTAGCCTGCATACAGATGAATTGACATCAATAACCTATGATACAACCACCAATGAAATGTGAATTATAAAATATATATACACAAATATGTAAAGAAATACATATGTAAAGAAATATGTATGCATACTTCTGTCTGTCTAGACACACAAACACAGGAAGAGAGAGAGAGAAACAGGGAGAGAGAGAGAAAAGAGAGAGAAACAACAGAGAGAAAGATGAAGATTATGTGCTTTACTCTCAGGATCATCCAAGGCCATACAGAATGTCTTTCACACTGTTTATAAATCACCTCACTATAGGCCCTGCAGGTCCCTTATCCAACTTTTTGATTAAATTGGATAAAAAGGAACAGGTCAAAAAAGGGAAACTTTTTTTTTGAGGCGGAGTCTCGCTCTGTCGCCCAGGCTGGACTGCAGTGGCCGGATCTCAGCTCACTGCAAGCTCCGCCTCCCGGGTTTAAGCCATTCTCCTGCCTCAGCCTCCCGAGTAGCTGGGACTACAGGCGCCCGCCACCTCGCCCCGCTAGTTTTTTTGTATTTTTAGTAGAGACGGGGTTTCACCGGTTTAGCCAGAATGGTCTCGATCTCCTGACCTCGTGACCCGCCCGTCTCGGCCTCCCAAAGTGCTGGGATTACAGGCTTGAGCCACCGCGCCCGGCCGAAACTTCTTGTTATTGTCTTGTCACCCTTAGTAGCAGGCACATACTTAGGAAAGTCAGATTTCCTGTGTATGAGACATACTAGAGTGGGCCAAGGGAAGAAAATCCTATGCAGAGCAATGAGCAAGTAGCAGTGGGCAGGGAGCAGTGGAGCCGTTAGGGAAAATAACAGAGCTAATGGCCTGGCAGGGTTCCTCACACCCAGAGCTCTACCACCATGTGAGGCTAACACTACAAGCCCACACCCATCATCACATGGTACGGAGCAGTTTCTTGACCCTGTGTGAGAGCAGAGAAGACACCTATGATGGTGAAAACAAGGCACTGATGAAGGGATTTTAGTATCAGGAAATGAGATGAGGTCAAAGGGATTTGTACATAGAAACTGCAGCTGAATTTGAATTAAAGTAAACCACCAAATGCTTACTTTGTGCTTCATTCAATTGTAGCAACTAAACATCACTTGTGAGTAATTCAAACCAGAAAGTGAAGTCTAGGATGTCATATTGGTGTTGGACTATATATATATACACACACACACACACACACACATATATATATATGTTTAAATTCTGTAGCACTGCCAAGTCTAAATTCAAATCACTACCCCGGAATGGAGCTATCAATGAACTGTGAGACAGAAATCAATCAATACAGATATAAGGATATATGAGCATAGGAGGAAACAATTATATACCATTTATATAAACCTATATGGATTCATATTAAATCAAGGGTGCACCCACAGGTACTGCAGAGAAATATAAAGGTTGAGATTAGGGAAGATTCAAGGGCATTAATGGAAAAACAAAAAACTTTTACACGTGTCTACATGATCTCACTATAGGATACGAAGGTGCCTTTATGGCTTCTTGAATGAATTTAGATAAAAGATGACCACATAATAAGAAGGATGATTTTTCTTACTAGTCTGTTTGATACTCTGAGTAACAATCAAAAATAATTTTCAGACTGCCTATATGTGAGACCTCACTACAATGGCTGAGGACAGCAGAGAATCCTCTTTGGAAACAGAAAAGGATAGCAGGGGACAGAGAGTAGTGAAGACCTCCGAAGAAGAGAAAAAAGCTAACAACCCTAGAAATGTTTTTGACCCTGCAGAACTCTGCCACAATACAGGGTGATACTCCAAACCCCAAACCCCATCATATTGGATTGTGTCCTTGACTCAGACCTGCAGTTACTTTACCCTACTTGTGGACCAAGACAGACGATCAAGTAAAGAAGTAATGGAGAGCCTTTGAGGCAGCATATTTAGTGGAATAAGAGGGCCGACTACCTCCACACAAAAGTTTAGTTTGAAATAACTGTCACCACAAAGGCTGCCACGCATTGGGACTGAGGTCATAACAAAGAGGTTTATTTAAATCTGGAAGCATTACTATTTTCCACAGCCTAAGATGTTGGTTGCCATCGTATAAATCCTCCTTTCTAATAAAAAATGACATTTCAGAACCAAATAGTGCTATACACATGAATAGTCAGAACTTAACTGGTTTATGGGCAGAGTAATGAAAGCGAGTTTTATCAGAAAAGTGAATTTCGAGTTGTGTCTCCTGTCTGTGTTCTTTTATCATCCTCCAGTCCACCCACAAATGAATTATCAGGCACGAACCCGGAGGCACGTATCCATGAAAGGTGAGTTATGCATACGTGTGTCTTTATTTATGTAATTATAAGTGAGCATAGAAGTTTTCACACACACAGGCACATAAACAAATATATCCATCCATCCATCCATGCGTCCATCCATACACACTTCTCTCAGCACACATCCACTAGCAACCCATGCACACAATGGAAACATACAACAAGGAGACAGGTGGACGGACATTTGTGGAGTTTATTCTGAGAAGCCTGCATGGCCATAGAGAGTGGTTTTTAACAGGGTTTCGAGTTCTTCTTATCATAGCCTTTGTAGGTAACATTGCATCCTTTTCTAATGGAGGTCATATAGAAAGGAGCAGGTCACAGGAGAGCTGCTGCTTCCTGTTAGTGTATTTGTCACCCTTAGTTCCTAGTAAGCAGCTTCTTAAAGGACTCAGATTTCCTGAATTTGAGAGCCTGTGAGATTGACAGAAGGGAGGAGAAAATCCTGTCTGCAACATGGAGGAGATAGCAGCTGACAAGGAGCAGTGAAGCCTTGGAAGAAAAGAATGGAGCCAATGGAGCATGGACTTGTCCCTCACACTCTAGAGCTCTGTCAACATATGAGGTTGGTGCTACAACACAAACGCAAGCATAGCACCTCATTGGATGCAGCCCTTCCTTAGGCCCAAGCTACTTGCCTGTGTCTCCTGGACAGGAAAGACTAGCACGATGGGTGAAAGGAAAGAGGTGATGGAGAGATCCAGGAAGTGGGCCATAGATGGGATTAGAGGGAGGAATGCCTACACAGTGGAGTTGAATTTAAAAGAAGTTTACCCACAAAAGGCTGTCGAGGATTGGCCAGCTCCAGTGGTAGAGAGTTTTGGCGAACTCTTGAGTCAGTGAGTCTCAGATAGGTGTAAAGTATGTGCTGCAATCATATAAAGTATGATGTGTAGGGTAAATGGCATGGCAGATTCCAAAGAACCAAATACACACATGACTTCTGTAAGGTAAGGCAGTTTACAGGTTGAAAGTAGTTGGAAGGTCGAGTGCAGTGGCTCAGGCCTGCAGTCCAAGCACTTTGGGAGGCCAGGGTGGGTGGATAGTGGGATCAGGAGTTCAAGGCCCACCTGGCCAACATGGTGAGACCCTGTCTCTACTAAAAATACAAAATGAGCCGGGCATGGTGGCGGGTGCCTGTAGTCCCTGCTACTCAGGAGGCTGAGGCAGGAGAATTGCTTGAACCTGGGAGGCAGAGTTTGCAGTGAGCCGAGATTGTGCCACTGCACTCCAGCCTGGGAGACAGAGCCAGACTCTGTCTCAAAAAACAAACAACAACAACAACAACAAACAAAAACAAAAAGCAATTGGAACTCTTTTGAACTGAAAACGTTAAGTCTAGGAAGTTACATGTTGTCTTCCTATGTACATTTTAAGTTCTTTGGCACTACCCTGTGTGTGAATTGAGAGTATCTTCTAGTAGGCTGGCCAGTGCAACATGTGATATAAAGGAATACAGCTATACATGTATATATGCATAAACAAACACATACATACATGCATTCATACACACAAGAGAGATTGAGTTGGACTATTGACTGTCACAAGCATCCATGGGAACAAGGAGTTCCCTGGAAACTATTTCTAGAGTCCTCTCAGAATGAGCTTTGTATGGAATATTCTTTTGTTTTTTGGATGGAGGTAGGAAAATGCGGAGGAACTCATAGAGGGAGGTTTTTATGCTAGTGTTTGTCACATTTCCTTTCTGTGAGAATGAGACTGTACTAGTAGCGTGGACCAAGGGAAAAGCGAATCCTACTTGGAGTGAGAAGAAGATAGGAGTGGACAAAGATCAGAGAAATGCCAGCCAAAGAAAAGAACAGAACTAACAACCCTGGCATTATTTCACACCCTCCTGAGCTCTGCCTTTATGTGAGGCTGACTGCCTTGGCCCATACCCACCCTCACATGGGATGGAGCTCTTGCTTGAGGCCTGTAGCTACTTGGCCACAACTCTTGGTCAGGAAAGATAACTAGGATGGGTGAAAAGTGAGGAGGTGATTGGACGTCATAGAGAATGAGGAACTCAGATGCAATTATAAGAAGAGGAACTTACAAAATTTGAACTAGAATTAAATGCTCTCCAGAAATGCTGCTACACATTAAGGTGTAGATGCCCTTACTTAATCTGGATGCATCACTAGGTTCAAAGCCTAAGATACTCACTGTTGGTGTATAAAACCTCATTTCTGGAACCCACCCTCCAAGCCCAGAGAGGCGCTGCTGCCACCGCTGCCACGCCGCCGCTGCCTTAGTTATGCCGCACGTGTTCTCTGTGGACATGACCTGTGGAAGCTGTGCTGGAGCTGTCTCTCGGGTCCTTGATAAGCTTGGAGAGATGGAGCCTTGCTGTGTGGCCCAGGCTGGAATGACAGCAGTGCAATTACGGCTCACTGCAGCCTTGAACTCCTGGGTTCAAGTGATCATCCCGCGTTGGCCTCCCAAAGTGCTGGGATAACAGACATGAGCCACTGTGCCTGCCCCAACTCACAATTTTATCTACTGGACTTCCGCCTACAGCCCCAGTGGTCCTAAGCCATGTTCTGGACTTCAGCAGATCCGGATTTAAATTCCTTCACCACTTAAAAACTGTGTGACCTTGGGAAAGTTCCTGATTCTTTTGTGCAACTCAGTTTCCTATTCTGGAAAATGGGGGTCATAACTACTCTGACCATTGTGAGAATTAAAGATCTTCATGTGCCTCATTCTTGATAATGGCATTCCACAAATAAAACTTTCTGTCTGGCCTAAAAAAAATTAAAAATAAAAAAAAAACCTCATTTCTAATAAAAAACAAATGCCATCCCAGGTCAATTTAGTGATGTACATACATGTGAATAATTACAGTGTAACTGGGGAATAACGCATAGTCTAACTGGCTATTTGTTGAAAAACATTACAATTATGCATTGTGTCTGACTCTGACCATATTTGTCCTTTAGTCCCAACCCAAATGCCCTGGAGGGAGTCATCATTGAGAGAAGCCCCAGTGACAGATTAGTTATAAAAGATGCACATGGCCAGGTGCAATGGTTCACACCTGTAATCTGAGCACTTTGGGAGGCCGAGGCAGGCAGATACCCTGAGGTAAGGTGTTCGAGACAAGGCTGGCAAACATGGTGAAACCCTGTCTCTACTAAAACTACGACAACTAGCCAGGTGTGGTGGCAAGTGCCTCTAATCTCAGCTACTCAGGAGGCTGAGGCAGGAGAATCACTTGAACCGGGGGAGGTGGAGGTTGCAGTGAGCCAAGACCACGCCACTGCATTCCACCCTGGGCAGCAGGAGCGAAACTTTGTCACAATAAAGAAATAAATAAATAAGATGTGTACACACACACACACGCACAAACAGTGACAGGGAAAGAGACTGAGATTAGTGAGATTCACTTTCAGAAGTGTTCAGGATAACACAGAGTGTCTCTGACACAGTTTCTTTCTTTGTCGTCTCACTGTATCACGCATAGATAACTTCCACATTTTTACAGTTGTTTAGAAAAAAAGAAACAGACTACAGAGAGAGGCTCTTGTCTGTTACTGTCTTTTCATCATTTGTTAGTAGCAGTCAAATGCCTTGGAAACTCTGATTTTCTGTGTATCAGACATACCAGAGTGGGCCAAGGGAACAGAGAATCCTGTTTGGAGTGAGGAGGAGGTAGGAGTGCTCAGGGCACTGTGAAGCCCTCGGCAGAAAGCAACAGAGCTAAGAGCCTTGGAGTTGTTCTCCACCCTCCAGAACTCTGCCACCACGGAGCCTGGAGCTCCAAACCTCAAATCACCATCCTATTTGGATTGCGCTCCTGTGTCAGACCTCTAATTACCTGACCCTTTTTGTGGGACTAGAGAAACCATCATGCTGGGTGAAGGTAAGGAGCTAATGGACGGCCTTTGAAGCAGAACATTGAATGGAATAAGAGGGCTGACTACCTACAAACTGAGTTGAGTTTGAAATTACTGTCACCACAAAGTCTGTCACACACTGGGACTGAGGTCATAATAAAGAGGTTGACTTAAATTGCGAAGCATTACTATTTTCCCCAGGCTATGATTTTGGTTGTCGTCATATAAATCCTCATTTCTAATAAAGAAAAAAGACATTCCATGTTCCAATAGTGCCATACACATGAATAGTCAGAAATTAATTGCTTTCTGTCTAGAGTAATGAAAGGTATTTTTTCCAAAATATAACTTCAGAACTATGCCTCCTATCTGACTGTATTCTTCTATCATCTGCTAGTCCACAGACAAATGAATTTAAAGGAGCAACCGAGGAGACACTTACGAATGATATGTAAGTAGTAAATGGTTAAATAAAGACATCCATCAGCATAAGTGTGCATAGAACTATAAACACACACAGGCACATGAGCAAATATATCCATCCATCCATCCATCCATCCATCCATCCATCCATCCATCCATCCATCCATCCTTCCATCCATCCATCCACACTTCTCTTCAACACACATACACAAATTAATCCATGCACATCGTGGAAACTTAGAACAAGGAGAAAAGAGACAGATGGACATTTGTGGAACTTAGGAGCCTGTCTGGGCATATAGATTTTTTTTTTTAATGGAGTTTCCAATTCTTCTCATTGTAGCATCTGCTAGTAACTTTGCATCCTTCTTTGGTGGAGTTGTATAAAGAGGAGCAGGTCATAGGAGAGTTGCTTCCTCCTGTTAGTGTATGTGTCACCCTTAGTTCCTAGTAAGCAGTTTTTTTATGGGACTCAGATTTCCTGACAGAAATTAATTGGTTTCTGTCTAGAGTAATAAAAGCTAATTTTTCCAAAAAAGTGAATTTAGAATCGTGTCTCCTAGCTGACTGTATTCTTTTATCATCCTCTAGCCCACACAGCAGTGAATGTAAAGGAGCAGCCCTGGTGTCACCTATCAGTAAAAGGTGAGTTATAAATCCATAAAGACACATGTATGCGTAAGTGTGCATAGAGCTATACACATACACACACGCACATACACAAATAGATCCATCTATCTCCATCCATACTCACTTCTGTCAACACATTTACACAAACAAACCCATGCACACAATGGAAACACAAAACATGGAGACAGATGGACATTTGTGGAATTTACTCTCAGGAGCCTGCATGGCCATACAGAGTGTTTTTAACAGGGTTTCCAATTCTTCTCACTGTAGCATTTGTAGGTAACCGCATCCTTTTTTGATGGAGTTGTATAAGGAAGTCAGTTCATAGGAGAGCCACTTCTTCCTGTTAGTGTATTTGTCACCCTCAATTTCTGAGGCAATTTTTTAAGGGATTTGGGTTTCCTGAGTTTGAGACCCTACCATAGTGTGCCAAGAAAGGAGAGAATCCTATTTGCAACATGGAGGAGATGGCGGCCAATAAGGAGTAGTGAAGCCCTGGGAAAAAAAGAATGGGGCTAATGGAATGTGGACTTGTCCCACACCCTCAAGAGCTCTATCCACATGTGAGGTTGGTGCCCAGACCCAACTCAAACCCACCACCTTGTTGGATGCCGCTTTCCTTAGGTGCACAGGTACTTCACTGTGTTTCATGGGCAGGAAAGACTAGCATGATCAATGAAGGGAAGGAGGTGATGAAAGGTTTTCCCAGTCATGTGAAAACCTCTCCTGGAAATAAATCATAAAGGTGTAAGTAATATGGAAAACCTGATTCAAGTTAATTATAGTGTAATGCTCAAGAAAATTTGCAAAAATGAATGAGATTTTATAGAAGGAATAAAAGGATTGTGTTTAATCAGTGGCTGATTAAGGAAACATCTAGGTGAGAATTCTGTAGTTGCTCATGAAGCAATAGTATGTGAGTTTTGTGTGTAGTATTGATTTTTAAGCCAATAAGTAAATCTTTAAAAGAATTTATTTTATAGGACATTGGAGGCATGGGCAAATTAAAATGTATTTCTATTATTATTATTATTATTTTTTGAGACGAAGTCTCACTGTTGCCCAAGCTGGAGCGCAGTGGCACGATCTCGTCTCATTGCAACCTCCACTTCCCAGGTTCAAGTGATTCTCCTGCCTCAGCCTCCTGAGTAGCTGGGACTGCGGTCACGTGCCACCATGTCTGACTAATTTTTTGTATTTTTCGTAGGAGCAGGGTTTCACTATATTGGCCAGGCTGGTCTTGAACTCCTGACCTCATGATCTGCCCGCCTCGGCCTCCCAAAGTGCTGGGATTACAGTCATGAGCCACCGCACCTGGCTAAAATGTATTTCTAATATGTACATAGGTTTAATTTATATATAGTTTAATCTTGGATGAATTGACCATTGATAAATGAGTCTTTGTTAATTGTTGGACTTTACTTACTGGGCTTATGTGGTAGTATTTGCATACCCTCACTTATTATATATGTACGTACTTCATATTTATAGAAAATCTACTTCTTTTGGTACAAAAAATGTATTTGCTAATAGTGTCAAAAAAGAGAAATTCACTATATGTCTATGTACCTTTTTGCTCCATCAGCACTGCCTTCAGTGAAATGACAACAGGTAACACATGAAGGGACTTTCAACAAAATTTGAGGTTTAAGTAAATAAAAAGCTAGATGTAAACATATATGTAAATACACACATAGACACACACAAAAGCATACATGTAGAAAAGGGAGATTCAGATTTGGGAAGTTCATGGTCTGGAGTATCCATAACAATACAGGTGTTTTAGGCACTGTTTTCTAAAGTCTTATTACTGTAGTATCTGTAGTTACCTTTCTTTCTTTGATCTAGTTGGATAAAAGAGGAATAGGTCTTAAGAGGAATGCTTCTTATTCCTATTCCATTCCTATTCCACTGCTTATTTAGCAGCACCCTGAAACCTCAGGAAAATATGAGAATGTGTGTGTTGTATGACACTCTACTAGAGTAAGCCAAAAGAGGCAACAGTCCTATTTGGAGCAAGGAGGAGGTAACAGTGGACAGGGAGCTGAGGAGCTCTCAACAGAAAAGAACAAAGCTAATAGACCCCTGGTCTCTCTGTCTGTTACCACAGGAGGCTACTGCCCCAAAGATAAACCCACCATCAGATTGTATGGAGGCCCTGCCTTGGGTCTGTAGTTACTTAGCCCTTTCTGAGGGGCAGGAAAGACATCCATGATTGGTGAAGAGTTACTGGTGGTATTTGAATGTGAAAAGGCAGAAAATTACAAGGACAAGCAAGGTGGGTATTTACAAACTGAAGTTGAATTAATGTAAATTTTGCCAGAAACAGTAACTTGGGGATTACGTTTAGGAGTGAAGAAATGTAAATAAACTTGTTTCATTAAGTTTTTTTCACAGGCTGAAAAATTTCATTACAAACATCTAAAACTTCATTTCCAGAGAAAAATTAAATACCAGGTTTCAAATAAATAACTGATTAATGTCAATATTTCAGGGTAACTAGATTATAAATTATAGAATAATTATCACTAATTTGTATCAGAAAATTAAGTCTAGGATAACATGTGGAGTCTTGCTATGTGCATTTTTAATCCCTTAGCTACTACCCCATTGAATTAAAAAGAGTAATGTGTGGTAGTCATCAATGATGGGTGAGATTTCAAAATATGGAGAGAAAGAAGAGAGGGATATATTGAGACTGGTAAAATTCACTCACAAATGAAGTAATAAAGAACTGCACTTAAGCTGTGATTCATTAGACTGTTAAGGCCCAAGAGCACCTTTACATAATGTAAGGTTTTCTTCTAGGAAAAAATGATATATTAATAGTAGACTCCAAATCATTGACATATACATTTTCAGAGTTCAACCAGTTTATAAATGTAGTGTGATAGTACATAACTTCAACCAGAAAAGTATGTCTCTGAAGTCACTTGACCTGACCTGTACATTTTTAATCCTTAGCACTGGCCCGGATAAAATGACATCAGTAGTCTTTCACTACTTCGATATATCTTTGATATAACTCGCCTTTCAATGGTGGTGTCATTGAAAACTACTGAGGTTATTAATTTGGGTCACTGCTAAAGGATCTATCTACACACACACACACACACAATGCACACGTATATATGTGTGTGTGTGTATATATATACAGATATATCTTTTAGCTATATATGTAGTATATATAGGTATATAAATATGTATTTGTATGTAGATACACATAGCGCTATACATATGTCTATATATGTGCATATTTAAATGTGTGTGTATATATCTATATATAGATATATTCTTTAGCACTGACCCAAATTAATAACATCAGTAGTCATATATAATTTAATATATATAAGCATGTGTATATATATGAAAGCATATGTTTATATCCTTTAGCCTATATATGTATATGTATACATATATAGGTTATATATACATATATGTGTGTGTATGCATATATATCTTGTTTTATTGTGCTTTACTTTATTGCCCCTCAGATATTACTATTTTATAAACTGAAGGTTTGTAGCAGCCCTGCATTGAGCAAGTCTCCTGGTTTTATTTCTCAAACAGCATGTTCTCACTTTGTGTCTCTGTCACATTTTAATAATTCTTGCAATATTCCAAACTTTTTATTATCATATCTGTTATGGTGATCTCTGATCAGTGATCTTTGATGTTACTATTGTAATTGTTTTGGGGCAACACGAACCACGCCCATATTAAGACGACAAGCCTAATCAATGATATGTTGGTTCTGACTACTCCACTGACTAGCCATTCCCCCATCTCTCTCCTTCTCCTTGGGCCTCCCTATTCCCTGAGACACAACAATATTGAAAGTAGGCCATTTAGTAAGCCTATGATGGTCTCTAAGTGTCCTAGTGAAAGGAAGAATCACATGTCTCACTTTAAACCAAAAGCTAGAAATGATTGTGAGGAAGGCTAGACTTCTTGCACCAGTTCAGCCAAGTTGTGAATGTAAAACAAAAACAAAACAAAATGAAAAAGCCAAAAAATTTCTTGAAGAAAATTAAGACTGCTACTCCAGTGAACATACAAATGATGAGAAAGCAAAATAGTCTGATAGCTAATATGGAGAATGTTTTAGTGGTCTGGATAAACGATCAAACCAGCCACAGCATTCCCTTAAGCCAAAGCCTAATCCAGGACAAGGCCCTCACTCTCTTTGATTCAATGAAGGCTGGGAGAGGTAAGGAAGCTGCAGAAGAAAAGCTTGAAGCTAAAAGGTTGGTTCATGAGGTTTAAGGAAATAAGCCATCTCCACAACATAAAAGTACAAGGTAAACAGCAAGTGCCAATGCAGAAGCAGCAGCAAGTTATCCAGAAGATCTAGCTGAGATAATTGATGAAGGTGGCCACACTAACCAACAGATTTTCAGTGTAGACAAGATAGCCTTTTATTGGAAGAAGATGCCATCTAGGACTTTAGTATTTAGAGAGGAGAAGTCAACGCACAGTTTCAAAGCTTCAAAGCACAGACCAATTCTCTTGTTAGTGGCTAATGAAGCTGGTGGCTTTAAGTTGAAGCCAACAATCATTGACTATTCTGAAAATCCTAGGGCCCTATGAATTATGCTAAATCAAGCAAGATGGGTGACTAGAGATGCCTGGTGCTTGTCTCCCCTACAAGAAAGAACCAAGGCAACAAATATACATCTAAGATTTGATTAGAGTATCAAAGGGATAGTCCTAGAGTGGAGACACACCTGTGGTGACTGGAAGTCCCCACAGCATGGAAACACTCAGCCTCTGCAGCCCCTTCTCCCCCATCTGGATTGAATCAGCCCAGAGAGAGGAGGGACTTCTCATTGCAGGGTGAAGGTAAGCAAAAGATCCCCACCAGCCCCACCGCCATCACAAACACAAAGTCTTTACAACAGGAGAATCTCACAGTCTTTGCAAGCCCTGAGGCCAATGTGGAGTACTGCCAAGAATTTACGCAACTGCATGTCCTGAACTAGGAGTACAAGCTGAAGACTTCCCACCCCCAGAGACCTAAGTTGCAGCAGCACAGCACCATCTTGAGACCAGAGTCATCTCTGGAGTGTGCCCTCCTCTGGGGGCCAGTAGCCACTGTGCCTCTCCACCACTGGAGCTTTAACTTCAGTACACCAAGCCCACATGGGTGGGTTAAAGCCACAATCCCAGCTGTGTGGAGCTTGGTCCCAGGATTGGCTGTAACTCAAGTACTGCAGAGCAGGGAAATCAACCCCCACCACCACACTTCCAGACAGAGGAATAATCTGCAGTCCCATCCAGGGTAAACTCGCTCTTAAGCCAGCCAAACCACTAGCTGCCCTCTCCCAAGTGGGAGAGGCCCCTAAGCCTCTGAGCAGCTGATACACCCCCAGGTCAACAGAGTGACTATGAGCCCATGCTCAGGACCTGAGAAACAGCCCTGCAGGCCCCATCCACCACAGACATGCTCCTGGCCTGCCCAGGAGCCCTCTGCCTTTAATAAGGGCCTGAGGAGCAGTCCCACAGGCTGCCCCCAGCAGGCACACCACTGAGTGGGCCTTGCACCCGTGTCTCAGACCTGAGAGACAAGCAGCTGTGTATGCCCAAGTCTCAGGGCCGAGAAACAACCCTGGGAGCTTACTCTGGCCAACATACCCTCAGGCCAACTAAGCAGCCACACACCTATGTCCCAGGTGAGGAACATCCCTGTAGGCCACACCCCACCGAAACACTCCCAGGCCAACTAAGCAGCTGTGCAACCTTTCCTGAGCCTGAGAAATAGTACTGTAGCCATTCCTGGCAGATGCACCTCCAGACCAGCCAATCAGCCATGAATGCCCATGTCCTGGACCTGAGAAAGAGCCCCATGGGCTACTCCCAGAAGACATGCCCCTAGGCCAGCCAAGCAGCCTCGTGCCCACATCCTGGGTCATCGAAGCAGTCCCCTGGGCTTCCCCTGGCAGGTACCACACAGGCCAGCTGAGCAGCAGTGTGCCCACATCCTGAGCTAGAATAGTCCTATGGACTACCCCCAGCAGACACACATCCAGGACAGCTGAGAAGTCATTTGACTGTATCCCAGGCCTGAGAAACACCCCCTCTTGGTCAGCCATGGCAAAGATACCTTCAGTCCAGCTTAGCAGCCATGCAGCTATATATTTGGCCCATGAGTTTCCCCCAGCAGACTGGCCCCAGGCCAGATGAACAGCTGTGTACCCACATACCAGGTATGAGAAACAGCCCTTCAGGCCACTCTGGGAGTGCACGCTTCCAGGCCAGGCAAACAGCTGTGTGCCTGCATCCTGGGCCTGAGAAACTGTCCTGCAAGGCACATCTGGCTGGCATGCCCTGCTTGAGCAACTGCATCCCCATGCTCCTGGCTAGAGTGACAGCACCATGGTCAGCCACATAAAGCCATACTCCAAGTTTTCTGACCCACTGTATGCCTGCACACACCTCTACCCTAAGAAACAGCCCAGTGAGCCCACCCTTGGCAAAGCTGCACCACCATCACCACAAACTTCCTTAGCCTAGGCCACTGAGTAACTTGCAAATGTTACTAGTGTGGATCACAGCTGAATAAACTACATGGAGACTACACTTACTGCATCCAAGTAAGTGTAGAACCAAGGCCAATATACCCCAATGAACTGACATCCAAGACCCATTCATACAAATAAATTCATACAAGTAAACCTACTCCATAAAATTGGAAAAGGTGACTTTTTCACCATATGCGTAGAAATCAACACAGAAACACACCAACCATGAAATGCAAGCAAACATGTCACCTACAAAGGGAAATAATAATTATCCAGTAATAGACCCCAATCATACACATATGAAATGACAGAAAAAAGAATAATCTTAAGGAAACTCAGTGAGATATAAGGTAATACAGATAGACCAGTCAATGAAATCAGGAAAACAGGATTTGAAAGAGAAATTCAGTAAAGATACAGATACCCTAAAAAGAACCAACAGAAGCCCTAAGAGCTAAACAGTTCAAGGGATGAAATGAAAAAATACAATCAATGGCTTTACAGACAAGAACAAGCAGAACAAATGATTTCTGAATTTGAAGACAAGTCCTTTGAAATAACACAGGCAGGCAAAAAAGAATAAAAAAGAATGAAAAAAGCCTACAGGATTTATGGGACACCATTAATTTGATCAAATATTCGTATTATGGGCATTCCAGAAGGAAAAGTGAAGAGAAAATGTGAGGAAAGCGTATTTAATAAAATAAGAGCATAAAATTCCTAACTCTTGAAAGAGAGCTAGACATCTAGTTTCAGGAAGATCAAAGAACCCCAAATACATTCAACCCAGACATTATAATCAAATTGTGAAAAATCAAAGACAAAGATTTTTTAAAATAGCAAGAGAGAAGTAAGACACTTATAATGGAATCCCCGTTAGACTAACAGCTGATTTCTCAGCAGAAACCTTAGGCTAGAAGAGAATGGGATGATATATTTGAAGTCCTGAAAGAAAAAAATCTTTCAGCCAAGAATATTATACCCAGCACAGCTATCCTTTACAAATGAAGAAGACATCTGTCATAGATAAACAAAAACAAAGATAATTCATCACTACTAGACCAGCCTTACAAGAAATGCCCAAGGGAGTCTTACATCTGGAAGTAAAAAGATGATAACCACTATCATAAAAACATGCAAAACTTTAAGTCACTGTTAGAGTCAATACATAAAGGAGAAAGAGAAAGGAATGAAACCTTATCACTACAGAAAACTACCCAACTTCAAAAGTAAACAGAGAGGAAGAAAGGAAGAAAACATATACAAAACAACCAGAAAACAATAAAATGTCAGAAGTAACTCCTCACCTACCAATAATAACTTTGAATATCAATAGATTAAATACACCATGAAGGATAGAGACTTGCTGAGTGGATTAAAAAATAAGACCCAACTATATTTTATCTAAAATAAACTCACCTTACCTGTAAAGAAACAAATAGACTGATAATGAAGGGAAGGAAAAAGATATTCCATGCAAATGGAAGCCAAAAGTGAGCAGAAACAGCTATACTTGTATAAGACAAAACAGACTTCAAGTTAAAAAACCATAAAAAGTGACAAACAAGATTATTATATAATAATAAAGGGTTCCATTCCACAAGAAATATAACATAATTGTAATATGTGTGTAATTGTAAATATGTATGCACTCAAACACCAGAGCACCTAGACATATAAAGCGAATATCTAGATCTAAAGAGGGAGATAGACCCAGTTACAATAAGAGTTGGGCACTTTGGTATCTCACTCTTAGCACTGGACAAATCATCTAGACAGAAAATCAACAAAGAAACATCAGACTTAAACTCCACCATAGACCAAATGGACATAACAAACATTTACGGAACATCTCACCTAACAGCTGCAGAATACACATTCTTTTCATCAGCACATGAAACATTATCCAAGATACACCGTATGCTAGGCTACAAAACAAGTCTCAGCAAATTTTTAAAAATTGAAATTATGTCAGGTGTCTTATCTTGCCACAATGGAATAAAACTAGACATTCATAGCAAGAGGAACATTAAAAACTATACAGACATATGGAAATTAAACAACATGCCCTTGAGTTACAATAAGTGAAGAAAGAAATTAAGAATGAAATTTAAAAATTCCTTGAAACAAATATAACTAGAAACACAACATACCAAAACTAGGGGACACAGCAAAAGCAGTTATTAAGAAGTATGTTTTTAGCAATAAATGTCTGGATCAAAAACACTAGAAAACTTTCAAATAAACTACTGAACAATTCTACCTTAAGAAACTAGAATAGTAAGAACAAACCAAAGCCCAAATTATTAAAAAGAAATAAATAATGAAGACCAAACAGAAATAAACAAATTTGAGGCAAAAATTACAAAAGGTTAACAAAAAGCAGGTTTAAAAAATCAACAAACCATTAGCTAGACTAATTAAGAAAAAGAGAAGACACAAATAAGTAAATTCAGAAACAGAAAAAGAGACTTCATAACAGACATGACAGAAATAAAAATAATTATTAGAGACTATTATGAGCAACTCTACAATAAATTTGAAAACCTAGAGGAAATGGACAAAATCCTTGACCCATACGACCTACCAAGACTAAACCAAGAAGAAATAGAAAACCTGAACAGACCATAAACAAGTAATGAGATTGAACCAGTAATAAAAAGGCTTTCAACAAAGTCCAGGACCTGATGGCTTCACCACTTAATTCTCACTTGTGAAAGGAAGAGTCATTTGCTACAGCAAACTTCATTGTTGTCCTATTTTAAGAAATTGCCTCAGCCACCCCAACCATTGGCAACCACCACTCTGATCAGTCAGCAGCCATCAACGTGGAGGCAACAATGCCCTCCACCAGCAAAAAGACTAGGACTTGCTAAAGGCTCAGGTTATCATTAGCATTTTTAAACCAATAATGTAGTCTTTAATTAAGTTATGTGCATAATTTTTTTAACATAATGCCATTGCAAACTTAACAGGCTACAGTGTAGGGTAAATATAACTTTCATATGCACAGGGAAACCAAAACATTTTGTGTGAGTTGCTTAATGCAGTTTTTGCTTTATTGCAGTGGTCTGGAATGAAACCCACAATGTCTTTGAGATATGTCTATACACATATTATTTATATATTATACATCTGTATACATATTCTTTTATATATCTTTATATACATATATATAGAAAGAGATAGAGCAAAGAAGACAAAAATATGCAAAATTCAGTGTTGGGAGTATCCATGAAGAAAGAGTTTCTGGTTAATGATTGTAATTTTCTTTCTTAAATATTAAGTCTTCCAGTGAGCCAAGTCATGTTTACTATATCCTTTAGATTCATGGGATTCTTGTTATTCAAATATATTTTTCATCACTATTTTGTGTAGCAAATATCTAATGATATATTTTTGCATTTTTTTTTCTTTTGGTAGATAAAGTATGTTAGAACGACTTTCCAAGTTTGAAGTTGAAGATGCTGAAAGTGTTGCTTCATATGAGTAAGTCAGTTTGAAGTTTGAAAGGAGGGAGCCATTGATGGATCTCTTATCTTTAGTTAAACAGAGCTTATGCTGAGGCAAGAAGAAAAAAGGGAAACTATGGAAAGATATCAAAATGTATGGGTGGGAGCATACACCGTATTTACTCCAGTTGAATTATTAGACAAGTATTATTTTGCAAAATAAATTCCATCCATTCAGAAATAAATGTTCTTCTAGCTTGAAAATGTAAAAAGTATTCTTAGAAGAAATTAATTCCATTAAAAGTTTTCTTTAAAAAAAAAAAAAAACAGGAATGCAGAATGCTACTTAACTCATCACTAGTGAACATTTCTCATTTTTACCGGATATTGTGTGATTTCCAATTTTGTAGATTTTGCCTATGAGCAAATGGTATTGATAGCAAAAGCAAACATGTTTTGCTGCCTAAAGACCTCTTTATTCGGAGCTTGCAGTGAGCTGAGATCTGGCCACTGCACTCCAGCCTGGGCGACAGAGCAAGACTCCGTCTCAAAAAAAAAAAAAAAAAAAAAAAAAAAGGCCTCTTTATGCTCATTGGGATTTTATTCTTATTTGTTTCTAATCTCACTAGAGTACTTCCTGTTGCACTGACCTGAAGGCATTTTATCATGTACTCACTGTAATGAAACAATACATTCTTAAACTGGCTTGTGTCTGAACTGCAGACATATTCAGGAAATTTTTCTTCTGCTTCTTTCTTGCCCAGTTGTATAACCATTTGCCAGCTTGTGTCAATGTTGGAGACCAAGTCCTGCCATAGAGGAAGTTAACTCACCATGGTTGTAAGTGGTTGGTGTCTGTCTAAACAAAGATTGGAAACAAAGGGGGCAAATACAAATAGTTCTTCAAATTACCCTGAATTTGCCACTGAATTAAACTGTGTGTCTGCAAATCATCTATACGTTTTCTGTAATGGAGCTGCCCAGGGATGAAGCAAAATTAGACAGATTAAGCAAGGCAAGCATTTCCTTCTTTCCCCACTCCAAACAAAATAAAGCAGGATTTCATTTTATTTTATTTTTAAATTACAAATTCTCATTACATAGATATAGGAGGAATTTGCAGTAGTCCCTGTGAGAAACGCTGGTGTTTCATACCAGGGGGATGATCTTGGATTTATAGTAAAAGCTGGAATCAGTGCTTGGCTTTGACATCATATATTCATTCACCTGATACTCAGCAAGTCACTAAACCTTTTTAACTTTCAGATTATTCAAATGTAAACTGGTTATGATGCTATCTATGTATTGGATATTGTATTGTAAAAAATTAGTAATAAAACTAAAATAACACACAAAAATACTTTGAAAACTCTGTAGCTTTGTGAATAGGTTTTATTCTAAAAACTGAAAATAACATAAGAGTTCATTAAAGGAAAATCAGAAAATACAATCAACAAATCTACCCACGTATAGTCCTTCTTAAACTTGGATGCATGCAATTCTAAGTTCTTTAAGCATATACTTTTTTTGTTTACAGATATGAGACCATACTTATTATTATTCTTTTGTAAATAACCTTATTACTTCATGACATCATGACTATATTTTTTGTTAATATATATTCATGTGCACTTACAACATTATTTGTAACAGTTGTTTTACAAACTGTTATATTTACAAAGTAATATACCATGAAATATTTCATGGTGTAGATGTGCTATAATTCATTTAATAGTCAGATATTGCTGAACAATTAAGTTTTTTTTACAAGTTTTTAAGTGTTACAAAAAATGAATATATTTGAGGCTAAATCTCCGTATATTGTTGGTTATTTGCTTGTTATAAATTCTCAGAAGTGGAAATTCTGTGTCAAAGGGAATGATTGTGACGCTATGGATATTGATATGTGCTTTAACATCAAGATGCAAGTGTACATTTCTCCCTTCCCACACTTAGCACTAACCATCATTGATTTCTTTGATATCAGTAAATATATTTTTTCTAATGCACATTCTTTGACACACCTTCATTTACCCTTTCTAAGTTAATATTTCATCATTTGCAAACTACTTTTGCCCAGTTAAAATTGGGGTGTTTTTCTGTTTTTGGACTGAAAAGTTAAATCTATTGATCCTTTTTCTATTTTATGTAATATAAGTAATTTCTCCCAGGTTGTCTTGCTTTTCACTATATAAAGTATTTAATCTTCATCTAATCAAATGTATCTGTACTTTTCTTTGTGATTTTGTCTTTAATGTTATTCTCAGAAAGTCCTTCTTACCCCAAGATTTTAAATGTATTCACCAAAATTTCTGTTTTGAATGTATTTTCTTCATTTGTATAAAATATCTGCCCTGAATTTTCTTTGTCTTAAGGTATAAAGTGTAGAAATTTACCTTTCTCCTAAGTGACTCATAGTTTTCTCAGCATGAAAATGGCATCCCCCTGTGTTGTCTTTACCGTGTTTTAGTGATCTAGAGTGAGCAGGAAGACCAGAGTCACTACAGTGTTTTTAGTGCTTTGCATCATGGCCATCTCCCTTCCCCTAGAGTCTGTACCAGAGAAAAATGTGTCCAGTGGGAGAGACAACACCTGCCTCCAATACAAATCCCACTTCATTAAACATGGTCTGGTTAGTGTCATGTATCTCCCACCTTCTATTGATAAAAAATAAATCATGTTCATAGTTAATATTTGTGCTTTTAATTCAACTTTGATATTGATATTGGAACTTTTAGTGTTTTAAGGTTTAGTATCGCATATCTTTTTCTGTCTGTCTCTCTCTCTCTCTTTTTCTTTTCTTCTGAGCCAGAGTCTTGCTCTGTCACCAGGCTGGAGTGCAGTGGCGCCATCTCAGCTCACTGCAACCTCTGCCTCCGGGGTTCAAGAGATTCTCCTGCCTCAGCCTCCTGAGTAGCTGGGACTACAGGCACGCACCACCATGCCCAGATAATTTTTTGTATTTTTAGTAGAGATGGAGTTTCACCATGTTGGCTAGGATGGTCTCAATCTCGACCTCGCGATCTGCCCACCTCGGCCGCCCAGAGTGCTGGGATTACAGATGTGAGCCACTGCGCCTGGCCACTCTTTATTTTTAAATTGTCATTTAAATTTAGTTTTTGTCTCTCGTGTATAGCATGTAATGCCTTTAATTTCAAAGTTATCTGAGAGTATTTCTCAATATGCAATATGAGAGTAATATGTTTGTATTTATGATTTCTGGTATGTTTGGTTTTATTTATCATCTTTTTCTTTTTAAAAATACTTTGATATTTTCTTTTTAAATTGGTCTATATTTTTTGCTATTGATTTGTTTTTATCTCCTGCATTTTTTATTCGTATGCAAGTCAGAAGCCCATTTCTAGTCTATCAATGTTTATATTTAAACATATAGAGAATATAATTATATCACTTTTCTCCATCAATATCGAGAATAAAACTGGACTTGTACCTGTGAAAGATAAGAAATGCAACCTGCCTTTACTTCTATCTTCTTCCACACCTTGAATCCTAGTGTAAGAATGCCTAAAAATTCAAATCAATACTATTATTCGTGATTTTATATGATTTATCTTTACTTTTAGAATCATTTATTTACATTTTCACCTGCTACGTTTTTATGCTACATTAACAATTATTATTTAGACTTACCTAATTCTGAGTTTATATTATGTACCATCTTTTCTCAGTAAGTCATCTTCCTTATTTCTATGTTCTTCATTTTGATTCATTGCTCAGCTGACTCAAGCCCGTTGAGTAATTGTTTTTAGGAAAGGTACATGGAGGCTATGCTTCGAGTTGCTGCATGTTGGAGTGTCTGTCTATTGCTCCCAAGTGTGAAAAGTACTTTTCCTGGATATGGATTTATTGGGTCATAGTTATTTCCCTGCAAACTCTGCACATAACTGCTTGAAACTGCATTTACATAGCACACTTTTTTAAACCAAAAAAGTCTCAACTGTATATTTATTTGATATAGTTTCAGTGGACACTGAAACAGATTAAGGGGCTAAAGCCACCCAAGCCACTCCTTCATGCCTTCGTAATCTGTCAGGCTTGGTTCTGTATGGTGACATTGTCAAGTGAGTTCAGATTTATATTTCCTTGATACCCAGAGATCCAGTAGACTGTGTGGGATCAGAGGGTCTTATAGTAAGAGAATGGCAACTTGAGGAGAGAATTCACCTCTTTTGGCCAATTGATTCTCCATCTACATCAGCCTTAATTCTCCAAGCCTGGGCAGAAATGGTGGGTCCAGGTGGAGAGGGGAAAATTAGAAGGATTGGGGATTTCCTTTATCTCAGGTTAACCTAATATCATTCAGCAAAGGCCAGTTTTTTTTTTTAACTTTTATTTTAGGTTTGGAGGTACATGAGAGGTTTGTTACATAGGTAAACATATGTCAGGGAGGTGTTTTTTTTTTTTTCCCACATATTATTTCATCATCCAGGTGTTAAGCTCAGTACCCAAATAGTTATCTTCTCTGCTCCTCCCTCTCCTCCTACCCTCCCCATGTAAGTAGACCCCAGTGTCTGTTTCTTTCTTTGTGTTCATAAGTCCTTATGATTTAGCTACCACTGATAGGTGACGACATTCAGTATTTGGTTTTCTGTTTCTGCACTGGTTTGCTAAGGATAATAGCCTCCAGCTCCATCCATGTTCCCACAAAAGACATGATCTCATTCTTTTATTATGGCTGCATAGTATTCCATGGTATATATGTACCACATTTTCTTTATCCAGTCTGTCATTGATGGTTACCTAGGTTGATTCCATGTTTTTGCTATTGTAAATAGTGCTGCAGTGAACATTCATATGCATGTATCTTTATAGTAGAATGATTTATATTCCTCTGGGTATATGCTCAGTAATGGGATTGCTCAGTCAAATAGTAGTTCTGCTTTTAGCTCTTCAAGGTATTGCCATACTGCTTTTTATGATGGTTGAACTAATTTACACTCCCACCAACAATGTATAAGTGTTCCCTTTTCTCTGCAACCTTGCCAGCATCTGTTATTTTCTGACTCTTTAGTAATAGGCATTCTGACTGGTGTGAAATGGTATCTCATTGTGGTTTCAATGTGCATTTCTCTAATCTGTGATGTTGAGCTTTTCTTCATATGCTTGTTGGCCACATGTATGTCTTCTTTTGAGAAATGTCTGTTCATGTCAAAGGCCAATTTTGGCAGTGCCCCAGTTCTGCTCAGTATCTGCCCTCTTTGTTCTCCAGTCTTAGGCACAGGCTGTGAGCATTGTCTTAGGATTCATGGTTCTCAGGGTGGAACTTAAGTCTTGTGTTGGAGGCTTCAGTATGACAGAAACTTTCTGAAGACTTCTACTGAAGCCTCCTGTGTTGGAGGCTTCTCCTTCTAAAGAGCCTCCAACACACGAGGCTTCAGTAGGACAAAACAATTGTTCCTCATCAGCTACCTTGTCTCCAGCCATAAGGTAAAATGAGGCATTATTGGAGGCTCCATCAAACAGGTTCTCCTTCCTTTGATTAATGGAAGGGGCCCAGTCTTTCGGGTGTTTCTCCTTTGCAGTATATCTTACTAAAATGTCTTACCTCTGAAGTTCATTTGCAACCTCAAATGTGACTCTTGCTAATGTGTGTCTGTTTACTAGGTGTCTCATTTGAAGAGATGACAAAAGCATCATTTACTCCCTATGCTCATTCCTGAAATACCTTATTTTATTGTGGTGGAAACTGAGATCTGGCCAAAGTTTGATGACTTGCCCAGGCTGGCACTAAAATACAGTTGTCTTCTACCACCCTTTTCTGTCTTCATGCTATACTCCCTGAGTAGATGACCACAAGTTTAAGTTTAGTATTGCCATAAAGTTGGGGTTGGGGCTTTGCATGCAATGGAAATGTTACTAAACATCCAAAGTTTACTGTCTTATTCGCATATATTCTGGATAGCAAAGTGAAATACTCATGGAGCAGAAAGAATAAAATTTTAGCGATTAGTAAAAAGCATTTTGTTATACAACTTCTGAATAATTTTCTTTTAAATTGTATTTATAAAGGCCTTTGTTTTTTGGTTAAATTTACCATATATGTTAGAAGAAATCTGATTAATTTTATTTTTACTTCTTTTTGCAGCAGCAAGATTAAGAAAATTGTGCATTCAATTGTATCATCTTTTGCATTTGGGTATGTGGGACATAGAAAACACCATGTGTTAAATATATTTGAGACTTGGCTTGGCGTGGTGGCTCACGCCTGTAATCCCAGCACTCTAGGAGGCTGAGGCGGGCAGATCACCTGAAGTCAGGAGTTCAAGACCAGCCTGGCTAACATGGTGAAACCCCATCTCTACTAAAAATACAATAATTAACTGAGCATAATGGCGGGTGCCTGTAATCCCAGCTACTCAGGAGGCTGAGGCAGAAGAATCGCTTGAACCTAGAAGGCACAGGTTGCAGTGAGCTGAAATTGCACCATTGCACTGCAGGCTGGGCAACAAAGCAATACTCCATCTTAAAAAAAAAAGATATATATATATATGACTTAATACTTCAATGAGAAAGACTGAAATAAAAAAACAAAAAAGCATTTCCACCTTCCATCAGTTGCTAAGTAGCCGTGTGCCCCTTCTAATGTAATCTAATTTATCATGGAATTCTGGTTTAAGCTGGACATTAAGACTTGCAAATAAATGGCTTTTGCCTAAGATTAATAGTAACATATAAATATTGTTTTTCTTCCATCTGCAAAAGTAACATTAATGAAAATTAAATGTTAAAATTCTATAAGTTAAGTGTTTTATTAAGTACCGTATACATCTAGACTTACTCTTTAATTCTGGAAATAATTTACTTAGACTCTTCTCTACATAAGAGTGAGATTTCATACTATGATATAGATTTATGCAATATAACTGTTTCCTTTTGAATTAATACTATTTTAATTTGAGCTGCAAGTTTTTAAAAAAGTACTTCGAAGACTAATTCATCTTCATGGATTAGGCAAATAGTCTAATCAATTTATGGAGAATGTATTTAGAATATGTAACAGCAAGTGGCAGGAGGTACTTTAGAGTTCAAGACTCACATGCCCATCACTAAGCTAGAAGCACCCATAAATATGGAATCATGTACTTGTTGAAAATGTCACTGATGAAAAATCTTGGTCTTTTATAAGCATATGTTACTCATGCTTTCATTTGGTTTTTATTAATAAATTCTTTAGAATTATCCAGATTGAGGGTTTATTTTTTATGAGAAATTGGTATAAATTTCTTATAAAATTCTCAAATTTTAAGAAGAGTTTACAAACAGACACAGGTGATTTTAATTCAGTTTTACTTTTCTCTCTTGAGGTGTTGGTCTGATGTTTCTACTATAAAAGGGCATGATAATATCTTGTGAAGTGGTTTGGTGAGAATTTTGTTTATTAAGAACTGCTTCTATTGGGTGAAAACAGTGACTTTCTGAGATTCTAAGGCATTACAGTTTTTCCTGACACTGGGCAGCTTAATACTAAATAATAACATTTTGGTACCTGATCAGTGGCCTAAATACAGTATAGCTATAGGGACAAAAGCCCCTTTATCTTTTTATTTATTTATTTATTTATTTATTTATTTATTTATTTATTTATTTATTTTAGAATATTTGGAGTTTTCCTGGTCTTACTGCATGTCACTCTCCTCCTTGCCGACCTAATTTTCAATGATAGCAAACTTTATATTCCTTTGGTGTATCGTTCTATTTCTCTAGCTATTGCCTTATTTTTTCTCATGGATGTTCTTCTTCGAGTATTTGTCGAAGGGTAAGTTTAATTATTTTTATAATGCATTATGCTGTTTTGTACTTTTATAAGAAGCACTGTGGGAGGCTGAGGTGGGAGGACCCCAAGGTCAGGAGTTCAAGACAATCCTGGCCAACATGGTGAAACCCCGTCTCTACTAAAAATGGAAAAATTAGCTGGGTGTGGTGGTGGGTGCCTGTAATCCCAGCTGCTTGGGAGGCTGAGGCAGGAAAATCGTTTGAGCCTGGGAGGCAGAAGTTGCACTGAGCTGAGATCACACCATTGCACTCTAGCCTGGGTGACAGGGCAAGACTCCATCTCAAAAAACCAACCAAACAAACAAAAAACAAAAAAAGAAGCATTTTAAAATAATTAACAGGAGCATTCACCACAAACTGACTTAAGAGCCTTTGGGCCTTATAAGAACATTGGCGGTAGTCTGGCAGTACCCACCATGGCCTGTGTTTGAGGTGGCCATGGATTGATGCTCCTCTGCCTTTGGAGAGGGGTGGAAAGAGTGGGAGGGACTGCATCTTGTGGTTTGAGTGACAGCTCAGCCATAGCACAATAAAACACTAGGTAGACTTTTAAAGTTTTTGATCTAGGCCCTGATTCCCAGACAGCACCTTTGGATCCACCCAGAGGCTGGGAGAACTTGCCATCCTGAAGGGAAGGACACAGGCCTGGCTGTTTTTACCATGTGATGATTGTAGAGCCCCAGGGCCTTCAGGAAACTTATGCAATAGCTAAGGAGTGGCTACAACAGGTCTTGGGCAAGACCCAGTGCTGTGCTGGCCTCAGGTCTGACCTAGTGGAGTCACAGTAGTGGTGGCCACAGGGTGCTCGTGTCACTCAACCCCAAGCTTTAGGTGCCTCAGAACAGAGAGAGAGAGACTCTGTTTGTTTGGGAGAAAGTAAGGGAAGAGAACAAGATTCTCTTTTTGGTAACACAGAGAATTGTCCTGGATCTTGTCCAAGACCATTAAGGCAGTACCACTGTGAGTCTGCAAGAACCACAGAGTTTAGGAGGCTTGGGGTGCCCCCAAAGCAGATACAGTTTAGATCACAATATCCAAGTTCTTTCAAATATCTAGAAAGCCTTCCCAAAAAAGATGGGTACAAACAAGCTCTGACAGTGAAAACTACAATATACAGTGAAAACTACAATAAATGCCTAACTCTTCAATTCCCAGACACCAAAGAACATCTGCTCACATCAACATTATCCAGGAAAACATGACCACACCAAATGAACTAAATAAGACACCAGGGTCCAATCCTGTAGAAACAGAGATATGTGACCTTTTAGACAAAGAAATCAAAATAGCTGTGTTGAGGAAACTCAAAGAAATTCAAGACAACACAGAGAAGGAATTCATAATTCTATTTAGGTAAGTTTAACAAAGAGATTGAAATAATTTAAAAGAATCAAGCAGAAATTCTGGAGCTAAAAAATGTAATTGGCACACCAAAGAATGCATTAGAGCCTTTTAATAGCAGAATTGATCAAGCAGAAGACAGAATTAATGAGCTTGAAGACAGGCTACTTCAAAATACATAGAGCAGACAAAGGAAAGAATAAAAAACAATGACACATGCCTACAGGATCAAGAAAATAGCCTCAAAAGGACAAATCAAAGTGGTATTGGCCTTAAAGAGATGGGAAGTGTAGAAAGTTTATTCAAAGGGATAGTAACAGAACTTCCCAAACCCACAGAAAGATACAAATACCCAAGTACCAGGAAGTTATAAAACACCAAGCAGATGTAACTCAAAGACAACCTCAAGGAATTTAATAATCACAGTCCCAAAGATCAAGGATAAAGAAAGGATCTTAAAAGCAGCAAGAGAAAAGAAACCAATAATATACAATGGAGCTACAATATATCTGGCAGCAGACTCTTCAGTAGAAACATTTCAGGCCAGGAGAGAGTGGCATGACATATTGAAAGCGCTGAAGGAAAAAAACGTTTACCCTGAAACAGTGTATCCGGTGAAAATATCTTTCAAAGTGAAGGAGAAATAAAGACTTTTCCACACAAACAAAAGCTGAGGGATTTCATCAACACCAGACCTGTACTAGAAGAAATGCTAAAGGGAGTACTTCAGTCAGAAAGACAAGGACATTAATAAGCAGTAAGTAACAACCTTAAGATATAAAACTCACTGGTAATAGTAGGTACACAGAAAAATGCAAAATGTTAGAACACTGTAACTATGATATATAAACTACTCTTATTCTAAGTAGAGAGACTAGACTATGAGCCAATCAAAAATATTAACTACTTGAACTGCCATGTTGGTGCTTTAATCATATATATGTGTCAAATGATGAATATAACTTTATTGTTTGAAAACATCCCATGAATGTTATATTTTTCTCTTAGTCTACTCTAGAAAATACATTTTAAATAATTAATGAAAGTAGAATTCTTAATGTAGATGAGTCAATAGTTTGTGTTCTTTAAATATTCCTAGCTCTTCTTGCAGGGGGGAATGAACTTTTTTTTTTTAATATTACAGGAGACAGCAGTATTTTTCTGACTTATTTAACATTTTAGATACTGCCATTATTGTGACTCCTCTGCTGATTGATGTCATTTACATTTTTTTTGACATTAAGTTTCTTAGGAATATTCCCAGGTATGAAATGTAAGACTTACCTCTCTTAAAGTTTTAAAGTTTTTCATTAATTTTACATTTTCTGTGGCTTTTATTCTATATAATCTTTTTTTTTGAGACAGAGTCTCGCTCTGTCGCCCAGGCTGGAGTGCAGTGGCCAGATCTCAGCTCACTGCAAGCTCCGCCTCCCGGGTTTACACCATTCTCCTGCCTCAGCCTCCCCAGTAGCTGGGACTACAGGCGCCCGCCACCTCGCCTGGCTAGTTTTTTGTATTTTTTGGTGGAGAAGGGATTTCACCATGTTAGCCAGGATGGTCTGGATCTTCTGACCTCGTGATCTGCCTGTCTCAGCTTCCCAAAGTGCTGGGATTACAGGCTTGAGCCACCGCGCCCAGCCTTCTATATAATCTTTTAAACTTCAAATGTTCTCATTCTATACCAAATACATTGCTTTAAAATGAAATGTTTAGGTAAATTCACACATACTTTGAAACTAAAAGATTGTGACATTTGGGGACCAGTGAAGAGCATCTACACTAAGTACCATTAATTGAATGAAGAAGATGGAGTACCCAAAGAAGGACTTTTTTACTCTTGTACTAACTTTAACTTCTCTACATTTTGAAGTTCTCATCAAATTCCCATTTGTATCATTTTTTTTGGCCTTTTGGCTAAGATCAAGTATAATATTTTTATCAGTTTAATATCTGCTATATAAAAAAAATTTTATATTAAAAACAATTCCCCTCTGTGCTTCAACTACAAATCCCTTACACATAATGTTCTGTCTGGATTTTTCCTACAGCCAAGAGGGAATCTATTTGAGCATATGCAAAATTTGAGTGACTTCAATCATGAGTTTCTAAAAAATAGCAAACAGAACAGAAACTAGGAGATGACACGTGTGGCAACACAATGGTAGAGTTTTGCAGTATAGTTGTGGTAGACACAAAGAAAGCTTAGGCAAAGTTAGAACTGTTAGGATTAGGAAACTAAAGAGTGTATGAGGACCTGGTGACTTTTTTTTCTTTTTTTATTGTGACAATGAGGAAAATGAAAGAGCAAATGTATACTGGGATGTAGATGGTGGCTTCCTAAGCTTGTTCATGGGTCAAATAGCTGATTTCTTTTTGTATCCTAGCTTCCCTGGACTACAGCTCAGGCCCCAACTAAGCATGTTAAGTGATAGGCTTTTGGAGTTATTTGAAAATAATTTTAGCCAATGTGGTCCTCTGACTAGAAACCTCAGCATCACTTGAGAGCTTGCTAGAAATACAAGAAGAAAAATACTTTAGGCCCCACCTTGGACCCACTGAATCAGTATCTCTGGGACCCAGCAATCTGCAGCTTAACAAGCTTTTCCAGATGGCTCTTATTTACGTGTGCCCAAATCAGAGAAGCACTAGTCCAGACCATCAGTTCTCTTCTTCAGTGTTTCTGATGGTAGGAGAGATACCAGCTAGCACACTTTGGAAGTATCTCAATCTGTTGCCTGCCTGATGTGCATTAGCAGCTGTAGTGAACCTCTCTTACTCATGGGAATAACAAAGATGAACAAGAATAATCAATTTGTTTTGATGTGGAAAAATTGAAAATGCTAGTCTTAAATCCCAAAATTAAATTAACAAATGCGAAGAGCCTGTTGTATCACTATTTCTCTAGACCAGAATTTCTCAACCTCAGCATTACTGACATTTTGGGCCAGATCTTTGTCATGAGAGGGTGGTGAGCAGTTACATTAACTGCAGGCTGTTTAGCAAAATTCCTGGCCTCTATCCACTAGATGTAAGTAACACACACACACACACACACACACACACACACACACACACACACACACATCAGTTGGGAAAACCGAAATGCCTCCAGACATTGCCAAATATTCCCAAGGTAGGTAATTGGGGAGAGGAGGGAAAATTGCCTCTGGTTAACAACTGCTGCTCTAGACATAGTTTATATTGATAAAATTCTGTTTCTGAAGCAAAAATCGATCTTTTAAATTTATTGTTAGATGAACACATTTAGTTCGACTTCTACGACTTGTTATTCTGATAAGAATTTTTCATCTGATTCGTCAAAAAAGACAACTTGAAAAGCTGATGAGAAGGCTGGTAAGTGGCAAAACATGCTTATGATTCAGAAAAAATATTTTGTGTTTTGGGACCCATTGGCAAGGGTTGATATCTATACTGTATAATGTTTTTATTTTTATGTTGATGAATGTTTCACAAACTAATGATGATTTTAAACTCTCAGGTTTCAGAAAACAAAAGGCGATACACAAGGGATGGATTTGACCTAGACCTCACTTATGTTACAGGTTTGTGACACTTAACTGTTGATTTACTTGTATTACTTCACTTTTTCTTGTAATTGTATTTTTTTTTTTTTTTTTTGCCTCATGTAAGACACATTCATTCAAAATATTCTTTATTCATGAGGATATATGCCACTGTGATAGTGTGACATATTTGTGGTTTAGCCCTGGCAATGGAAGGGCTGCATGTCTTCTCATTTCAGGACTACTCGGTTGCAGCATAGGAACTTGAATGGATTTTCAGCCGACTCTGTTTGAGTTTCAATTTATTAAGCTCTAGTAGTTATTCTGAGTCTCAAGGATCCCAGAGAGACCTCTTCACATCCTAGAACCCCAGATAATGAGGTCAGTGCTTGGTAGATCTCAGGTTTTCTGAGTCAGAGGGCTGCAAAGCACCTTGGGAGTTCCCACCATCACTGGTGCCCAGAACTCTTGGATTTTCTCTGGTATTTAAGATAAGAAATAAATTCTAAGAACAGGGAGAGCTTCATACTGAGGCCAACATAAGTACATGGCATACGGTTAGTACTAGTGGAGTCTTAAGAACGCCATGCCAGTTTAATTGTCATTATGTTGGATCATTTAATATGTTATTTGATTATCCTGAGTATTAGCTCTTTTCTGTTAACCTCAATCTTAAAAGTTTTTTTTTTCTGTGAAAATGGAGTGTGATCATGAATAAATTATGTTTTGTATGTTACAGGAAATCTATAATAATGTTTGTAATAGTGATGGTTTTGGTTTTCAGAACGTATTATCGCTATGTCATTGCCATCTTCTGGAAGGCAGTCTTTCTATAGAAATCTAATTGAGGAAAGGGCCTTTATCTGACAAATACTCATTTCTCAGTGAATGTAGACTGTGTAGTCATGAGTTTATTATTGACCCAGATACGGCAGTATTCTTTTAAAAATGTACTCTTTCAAGTAAAAAAAAAAAAAAATCATAATGGATTAATACCAGTTACAATTGTGCCAGTGGTTACAAACCACCCCAAAACTTACTGGCTTATAACAGCAACTATTTATCTGGCTCATGATACTATGGTTTGTGAATCTGGCATGGGCTTAACTGTCCAATTCAGGTGACTGCAGAAAGGATTTCCTGTCTCAACTAAGCTCATTCATGTATCTATGGGCAGCTACTGGGTCATCTGAGGACTGACTAGTCTAAAATGACTTGTTTACCCTTAACTGACAGAACCACTACATGCTACATGCACCCCCTAAGGTCCAAGGCCCATCCCATCTGGCACTCACTGCTGCTAACAGCTCCACCCCCTTCACCAGCAGAGCCACCATATGCTGCATGCACTTCTAAGGCACTGAGGACTGGCCTGCCTGGTGCCCACCCTGCTGGTGGCAATATGCCACAACTAGCAAAGCCACTGCACTTAGCATGCATATGCTTAGTGCCTGAGAACTCATCTGAATGATGGCTCCCACACCAAGAAAAACCATACCACTGTCTCCACAAACACTCACCATCAGACCACTGAGGCACTCACAGACACCACTGAATTCTGATTATAGCCAAAAAAGTCGCATGAAGACTATATTACTGCACCCACCCAGAACCAAAGTCAAAGCACCCTGCTCAATGAACACTATAGGGGACAACTATTGGAAAAAGTATTTCTTTATGAAAGCTCTCTAACATTGGAAGAGGCAACTGTTCCCGTAGATGTGCAAAAATCAATTTAGGGCCCCAAGAAACATAAAAAGCAAGGAAACATTACACCTCCAAAGAAACACAATAATTCCCCATGAACAGACCCTAAATTTTAAGAGTATATCAAATGGCTAAGAAATTCAAAATAATGATTTTAAGGAAACTCTATGAGATACAGAGAATACAGATAGACAAATCAATGAAATTAGAAAAACAATTTATGATCTTATGAGAAATTCAACAAGGATATATATATGTCATTAAAAACCAGACAGAGATTTTGGAGCTGAAGAATTTAAGGAATAAAATAAAAATACCATCAAGAGTCCAGGTGCAGTGGTTCACACCTGTTATCCCAGCACTTTGGGAGGCCAAGGCAGTGCATCACTTGAGGCCAGGAGTTCAAGACAAGCCTGATTAACATGGCAAAATCCTGTCTCTAAAAGATAAAAAAATTAGTTGGGTTTGGTGGCGCATGCCTGCAATCCAAGCTACTTGGGAGGCTGAGACATGAGAATTGCTTGAACCCAGGAGGTGGAGGTTGCAGTGAGCCAAGATTGTGCCACTGCACTCCAGCCTTGGTGGCAGAGCGAGACCCTATCTCAAAAAAAAAAAAAAAAAAAGCAATCAAGAGGTTTAAAAACACATGGGAGAGATATGGCCAAAATCTAGGAAGCTCAAAGGTTCTCAAATAGATTCAACCCAAAAAGTTCTTCTCTGAGGTGCATAATAGTCGAACTGTCAAAAGTCAAAAAGAGGGAATATTCGTCAGGTGTGGTGGCTCACACCTGTAATCCCAGCACTTCGGGAGGCTGAGGCGGGTAGATCACTTGAGGCCAGGAGTTCAAGATGAGCATGACCAACATGAAGAAACCCCATTTCCACTAATAATACAAAAAAATTAGCTGGGTGTGGTGGCATGAACCTGTACTTCCAGTTACTTGGGGGGCTGAACCACAAGAATTGCTTAAACCCAGGAGGTGGAGGTTGCAGTGGGCCAAGATCACACCACCGCACTACAGCCTGGGTGACAGAGCAAGACTGTATCCAAAAAAGAAAGGAAATATTAAAAACAGCAAGAAAAAAGCATCAAGTCACATATAAGGGAATCTCCATTTGATTAACAGTAGATTTCCCAGTGGAAACTTTACAGGTCAGTAGACAATGAGATGGGATGATATATTCAAAGTACTGAAGGAAAAAAATAAACAAAACTGTCAACCAAGAACACTATACCCAGCAGAGCTATCCCCTAGAAATGAGGGAGAAATAAAGTATTTCCTAGACAAGCAAAAACTGAAGGAATTCATCACCACTAAACTGGCCTTATAAGTACTGCTTAAGGTGGTTCTACATCTGGAAGCAAGAGGATGATTACCATTGTGAAAACACACGAAAGTATAAAACTCACTGGTAGCACAGATATGCACATGAGAAAGAGAAAGGAATCAAACTTTATCACTACAGAAAATGACCAAACCACAAAGATTTAAAAAAAAAAAAAAAAAATAGGGGAAGAAAAGAACAAAGGATATACAAAACAACCAGAAAAAAATTGAACAAAATGACAGGATAAAGCCTCATCTATTAATAGTAACCTTGAATGTAATATAAACAGATCAAATTCCCAATTAAAAGATATAGAGTTGGCTGCCAAAATTAAAAAAAAAAAGACCCAACTGTATACTGCCTACAATAAACTAACTTTACCTGTAAAGGTTCATATAGACTGAAACCGAAGGGATAGAAGAAATTATTTCAGCCAAACAGAAACCAAAAGCGAGTAGCGGTAGCCATACTTATCAGGTAAAACAGACTTTAAGTCAAACTGTATGAAGAGACAAAGAAGGTCATTTGATAATAAAGGGATCAACTTAGCAATAAGATATAATAATTGTAAATATATATGTACCCAACACTAGAGCATTCAGATAAACAAGGCAAATATTATTAGATCTAAAGGGAAAGATAGACTTCAATGCAGTAACAGTTGGGGCCTTTAACACCCCACTCTTACCATGGGACAGATCATCCAGACAGAAAATCAACAAAGAAATATCGGATTTAAGCTTACAGATAGGACTAAGTTCTGGTGTTCTATAGTGCTGTAGGGTGAGTACAGTTAACAATAATTTATTGTATATTTTTAAATAGAGAGGATGTTGAGTGTTCCCAACACAAACAATGATAAATATTTGAGGTGATAGATATGCTGATTATCCTGATTTTATCATTACATGTTGTATATAGGTATTGAGATATCCCTCTCTACCTTCTAAATATGAACAAGTGTTATGTGTCGATTAAAAATATTTTTAAAGAATGAAGGAAACAGATTTTTTAAATGAAAGGAAAGAAAATAACCTGACTTGGCTGAATGGCCCCAGGTGGTCTCTCATTCTCCAGTAGGCTACTTCAGTCCTGTTCACATGATGGCAGAGGCAAGAGTCCCTGGAGCGGCAACAAAGCAATGCAAATCCTCTTAAGGCCCAGGCTCAAAATTATATATTACTTCTACCCTATTTTACTGGACAATGCAAATTACAGTACCAGTCTGGATTCAAGGAGTAGAAAATAAACTCGAATTCTTGATAAAAGGAATTATAAAGAATTGTGGCCTTTTTTGATAGTCTGCCATAGGGAAGACAGATGGGGATGCTATAACCAAAATGGGTATTCTTAGGTTGAGATCCTAAATTATAGTGAGGGCATACTGGTTTAGGCTCTGTGGATGACTAAATTAATTTCAAACATATAATGCTGTTTACTGTGAAATGCCAGCTGAAAGGATCACTGTTTAATTTTATGTAATTTACAATACTTATTATATCTCAATAAAAGTATAATTATCGAGGGCCGGCATCAGTTGCTGAGAGGTGGAAGGAGTAGCTCTCTGCAGTGTGTTAGTTCAGTTCCCAACAGGACAGTAGCTCTCTGCGGTGTGTTAGCTCAGTTCCCAACAGGACAGGGCCTCTCTGCCGTGGGTTACCTCAGTTCCCAACAGGACAGCGCCTCTCTGCCGTGGGTTACCTCAGTTCCCAACAGGACAGCGCCTCTCTGCCGTGGGTTACCTCAGTTCCCAACAGGACAGCGCCTCTCTGCGGTGCGTTAGCTCAGTTCCCAACAGGGCAGGGCTGCAAGTTCAGCTGCTTCCCAGAAGATGTCCTGGACCCCCGGCCTGAGTCATCATCCCATGACTGGAGAACGTGGACAGATTATTTTATCAAGAAACTGGTGATAAACGAGGGACTATAGGAATTAAGAACTGGGCTGAAAAAGAAATGTTTAGAGTGATGCAAGATGGCCAATTAGAAGCAACTGCAGTCTGCAGCGCTCACAAAGAGGAATGAAAAGCGGCGAGGGAATTCAGCACCTTCAACTGAGATATCCAGGTTCTCACGTTGGGACTGACTGGATGAACAGGTCGGCCAATGGAGAACGAAGAAAAGCAGGGAGAGGGTGCGATGGCCCAGCCAGGGGCAGCATGGAGCCAAAGGAACCCCCACTCCCAGCCAAGGGAAGCAGCGAGGGATTGTGCAATCCTGCCCAGGAAACTGTTTCTCCCATGGATCTTTGCAAGCCATGGATCAGGAGATCCCCTTGTGAGCCCATGCCACCAGGGCCTTGGGTCTGCTACACAGAACTGTATGGAGTCGCGCACATCAGCTGCTCAGGCACACACAGAAACCCAGGAGTTTGACACACTCTAGCACCCGGGATCTTCAGCACAGTGGGAAATCTGTCCATATGTATCTCTGGGAAGGGGGCTGAATCCAGGGAGCCAGGCAGCGTCATTCTACAGGCCCCATTTCCATGGCACTTCACAAGTTAAGACCCACTGGCTTGGAATCCTAGCCTGCCAAAAGCAGCAGGCTGGAATCCACCTCAGATGGGTCTGAGTTCCCGGGGAGGTGGTGAGAGGCAGCCGGCATCACTGTGGTTCATAGACTCAGCCACTCCAGCCTGCCAGCTATGGAGAATACAGTCCGGACAAGGAAGAGTTCCCCACAACACAGCACAGCTGGCTTGCCAGATCGTGACCAGACTGCTTCTTTAAGCAGGACCCCAATTCATTCCTCCTCACTGGGCAAGAATCCCTGTGGGGCTTTAACCACTCCAGCAATGGTTCTATGGACAGAGCTTTGATCTCTCCCTGAAATGGAGCTCCTGGCCGGAGGGGCAGCTGCCGTCTCTGTAGTTTGGCCAACTCAGCCACTCCAACCTGCTGGCTTTGGAGAATACGGGTGGGCTGCAGGAGGAAGTATCCCCCACAATGCGGCACACCTGCTCTACCCCAAAGCAACCAGACTGCTTCTTTGGAGGGGTCCCTGATCCCATGCCTCCTAACTGGGTGAGAACGCGCAACAGAGGTCTCCAGCCACCTCCTGCAGGTGTGTGTGGGCTGGCTATAGGTCAGTATCCCCCTGGGTTGGAGCTTCCAAAGGAAGGAGCTGGCTGCCATCTTTGCTGTTTCGCGGCCTTCGCTGGTAATACCTCGTTCTGAGTCTATGAGGAACTTAAATTTACAAGAAAAAAACAACCCCTTTAAAAAGGATCTGAACAGACAAAGGATCAGGCAAAGGATCTGAACAGACACTTCCCCAAAGAGACATGCATGCAGTCAACAAAAATATGAAAAAAAAAAAGCTCAACATCACTGATCATTAAAGAAATGCAAACAAAACCACAATAAGATACCATCTCATGCCAGTCAGAATGGCTATATTAAAAAGCCAAAAAACAACAGATGCTGGGAAGGTTGCGGAGAAAAAAGAATGCTTTTACACTGTTGGTGGGTGTGTAAATTAGTTCAACCCATTTGGAAGACAGTGTGGCAATTCCTCAAAGACCTAGAGGCAGAAATACCATCTGACCCAGCAATCCCATTATGGAGTATGTACCCAAAGGAATATAAATCATTGTCTTATAAAGATACATGCATGCACACATATGTTCATTGCAGCAGTATTCACAATAGCAAAGACATGGAATCAACCTAAATGCCAGTCAATGATAGATTGAATAAAGAAAATGTGGTACATAGAGTGGGACTTCTGGCTTCTGAGCAGGAACCTTTGTAGCGCCAGTGACGAAAGAGAGAATTAAATATGGGTGATGTTGAGAAAGGTAAGAAGATTTTTGTTCAGAAGTGTGCCTAGTGCCACACTGTGGAAAAAGGAGACAAGCACAAGACTGGGCCTAATCTCCATGGTCTCTTCAGGTGGAAGACAGGTCAGGCCATTGGATTCTCTTACATAGACACTGGTAAGAAAAAAGGCATCACCTGGGGAGAGGATACACTGACAGAGTATTTGGAGAATCCCAGGAAGTACATTCCTGGAACAAAAATGATCTTTGCCAGCATTAAGAAGAAGGCAGAAAGGGCAGACTTGATAGCTTATCTCAAAAAAGCTACAAGTGAGTAATAATTGGCCACTGCCTTATATTACAAAACAGAAATGTCTCATGACTTTTTTATGTGTACCATAATTTAGTAGATCTCATACACCAGAATTCAGATTATGAATGACTGTCAGAATATTTTGTTGGGCAGTCCTGATTTAAAACTAAGACTGGCTTGTGGTTAAATGAGTAAGTCTGGTTCTTGAATATTAATAGTGATTCCAATTCAGTAAATGCTATCACTGCTTACCCCTTCTAAAGATATGATTAGACTTTGTTAATAATGTTCAACTTTTCACAAAGATGGTGAGTACCATCTTAAAACTTATTGGAGATTGGTTTTATATTTATATTGCTTTATATTTAGATTTATATGACTGGTTATGTGAATATATTTAAATACTGGGGAAATTTCTTCACTGTCTCAGAACCAAGCAAGATTCACCTGTATTTTGTGTTTATTTGCCTTTTACAGGCAAGGGTTGAGGATAAGGTAGCAATGTCTACTTTGTATTTTTGGCCTTAACTATGCCAATCTAATTAGAATGCCCTGTATTTAAGATGATTCCTTTTACTGATTCAAAGGCATTTTGTGTGGTTTCTGTGTAATTTCAAATAAAGAGTATTTAACACTTAAAAAACAACAACAAAAAGAAAATGTGGTACATAAACACCCATAGAAAACTGTGCAGCCATAAAAAGGAACAAGATTGCATCCTTTGCAGGGACATGAATGGAGCTGGAAGTTGTTATCCTCAGCAAACTAACACAGGAACAGAAAACCAAACACCGCATGTTCTCACTTATATGTGGGAGCTGACAATGAGAACACATGGGCACACGGTGGGGAATAACACACACTGGGGCCTGTCGGGAGGGAGGGGATGGAGGAAGGAGAGCATCAGGAAGAACAGCTAATGGATGCTGGGCTTAATGCCTAGGGATGGGATGATCTGTGCAGTAAACCACCATGGCACACATTTACCTATGTAAAAAACTTGCACATTCTGTGCACGTACCCCTGAATCTAAAATAAAAGTTGAAGTAAAAAAGATATATAAAATTATCTGTATATACATATGCCTGATGTAAGTATATATTATACATGCATGCATATATAACCACATTTTTATTGAGGTATAACACATATAGTAGGTTGCACTAACCAAGTGTTTATCTTGATGATATTATACGTAAGTATATATACATGTAACTAACACCTCTATCAATATTTTGGTCTATGACTGACCTCCAATTAATTGTTGTAAAGATATAAAGTATCAAGGTTCATGTTTTTCACATAGCTATCAATTCCTCCTGTACCATTTATTGTAAAAAGCATAATTTCCCCCAATGAATTGCAGAGGTGTGTTTATTGCAAATAACGTGCACATATATGTATAAGTCTGTTTCTGGGCTTTTCGTCCTTTCATTATGACTGTCTGTACTTAAGTCCAGATCACAGTTTTAATTATTATGGCTTTGTAGTGACTCTTGAAAACTTGTCTATAAGTCCTCCAACTGTATACTTCTTTGTTTAAAAACTATCTTGGCTTTCCTAGATTTTTTGAATTTCCATATAAATTTTAGAATCATCTTGGCAATTTACATACACCTCCACTCAACGCCCCCTCCATCCCACTCCCCACCCCCCCCACACCCTGTTAGTATTTTGACTTGGACATTGACTACATAGCTTAATTTGGAGAGAACTGACATCTAAAAATACTGAGATTTCCAACTCATGAACATAATACATCTCTCTACTGACATCTTCTTTGATTTCTTTTAGCAGTGTTTGTAGTGTACAGGTTTTACACATCTTTTGTTAGTTTTATTTCTACGTAGTTGATAAGTTTTTATGCTATTTTAAAAGATATTTGAAGATCTTCATTTTCTAAATATTTGCTATTGGTATATAGGAACATAACTAATTTTTGCATATTGACTATTGTTTATTTGTCTTAAGACAGGGCCTTGCTCTGTCACCACAGGTGCCAGCAGTGCAGTGGCACCTGGGCTCAAGCGATTCTCCCACCTCAGTCTCCCACATAGCTGAGACTATAAGCAGGCATCACCACACTTGGCTAATGTTTTTTAGTTAATTTTTGTACAGAAGGAGTCTCTCTGGTCTCATTGACCCAGGCTGGTCTTGAGCTCCTGGATTCAAAGAGTCCTTCCACCTCAGCCTCCCAAAGTGCTGGGATTACAGGTGTGAGCCACCACACCTGGCCTTGTATGTTGACTTTACATCTAGCATCCTTCATAAATTCACACATTCATTTTAATAATGAATGTGTAGATTCCCTGGGATTTTTTAAATGTATATAATCATATAAAGTTACTACTTTCTTCCCACTTTTTATACTATTTTCTTTCTTTATTGAATTATCTAGTACTTTCACTGTAATATTGAATAGAAGTGGTAAGAGGAGGCAGCCTTGCCCTGTTCCTAAACTTGGGTGGAAAGAATTTCATGCTTCACTATTTGAAATGATGTTTGCTATAGGCTTTTGTAGTCATTCCTTACTAGATTAACACAGTCCATTTATTTCTAGTTTGCTAAAAGTTTTGAATCATGAATTGGTATTGAATATATCAGATATTTTTTCTGCATCTATCAAGGTAATCAAAATGTTTTTCTGTTATTCCATTAATGAGATTTTCAAATGTTAAAGTAACCTTTTTTATTTTTGGAATAAATTCCTTTTGGTCTTAACGTATTATCTTTTTTATATAACACTAGATTCTGTTTGCTAATATTTTATGTAGAACTTTTCATCTGTGTTCATGAGTGACATGTAGTTTTCTTTCCTTGAAATGTCTTTGTCAGCTGGCCTACAATTACCTTAGCTTAAGTGCCTTGGGTAACTCCTATCTGCTCAACTCATCTTCATCCTCCATCCGGATGAATATGATGGATATGTTTCATGGTAATGGCAAAAGAAAAGAGCTAGAGTGGAATCTTGCCAGTGCTTTTGCAGGCCTCTCCTTTGTGGCATCCCAGTGGCCAAATCAACTCACATAATGGAACACAAAATTAGAGTGAAAGGGTACTACGAGGTGAAATACGAGGGCTTGGATTCAGGAAAAGGTGAAGAATTGAGACCACTGATGGAATGATTCTACCTTATTCTCAGGCAGGGAAGCATTTTTATACATGCAGATAGTTCACAAGAAATAACTAATACATAGTCAGAGACTCAAGACTTCAGCAATTGTATAAAAGTACATTTGTAAATACCTAAAAACCTTGAAGAGAAGGGTCTGCACCACATCTCACCCAGGTTATGCTATGGGTGATAAGTCATGCTAAGACATGACTCTACCACTCCCTTGGCCAATTTTGAAAATTGTTTCAAACTATTTATTGGAGGTGGAATTACTTTTTGTCGCTCCTAATGGGCACAGTCATGGAGTAACGTGACTAGGGCCCACTGGATGGGTCATGGCACTTGAGGGCAGCCATCCCAAAATTTTCAAATTCCATCTTTATGGGTAAAACATCTCTTGATTGCTAATATTGTTTTTTAAAGCAGGTTAAGCTAATAACTGTGAGTTAATTATAGCATGTCTAAATTGAGCCAATTTTCTTTTAGTAGATTTGGTGGTGACTAATACAAATTTGGCAACACTTAATATTAGCTGGGGTGTTTTTAAAAAGCCAAAAACTTTTAGCATGTAAATCAAAACAAAGACATGACTATTTCCTTCTGGGGTGATCTCTAGACTCTTGGTTTCTATCAGTTATTAAACTGTTATCTCCTTGGGGCATTGACAAAGTACTAATAAGTCATTGATTCCTTTACCATTTTTAATCAGAGTATCCAAAAAGGAGGTAATCACGTGTTTTTAATAAATTCCACAAATGATAAACCACCCAAAAAGCAAATCTACCATCCATATTAATATTTAGTCTTTCAACTGCCAGAGTGCAGCCCCAAATCTAAGCTACTAGTTCAGCTACTGGGCAGGCTGGGAATCAGGCCATGGAGCACTTCAGTGATTGCATGTTCAATGATAACAGCATATCCTGCACTGGGAGTGTCTCTGTCATATTTGAGAACCATCTACAAAGTGTATTAAATCAATTTTGGCTAAAAGGGAGAAGATTCAAATCCAGGCATACTTAACTCCTGAGAGGATGCTAAACAGTCATGTGATTCCCCTTTATTCTTAAAAGGGAATAAAGTTGCAGGGTTACATTTTGAACAGCAGCGAATATGCAAAGCAGACATTACAGTTTCATAAGTGGTAAATTGACTAGTGGGGAAATGTCAGATGCTGCCTTGAAGTAGCAGAAACTTTAGAGATGCAGGACCCATAGAGTTAGTGGAGAGACAAGCACTATGGTGGAAGCATCAACACGTTTGGCCACTGCTACCACCTCATGCAAGTACAGAAGTATACCTTTGCCTCCAAATCAAGGAATGTACTAAGATAGGCAGAGAGAAGAGTTTGGTAGATTTAGGTAAACCCGGAGGTGGAGTTTGTTGCAAGAAGGCTTGGGATTACAGGTGTGAGCCACCACACCTGGCCTTGTGGAGTAGATAGCATTTTCTACTTTTGCATCACAAGGAAGAGTTTCAGAAATTATAAACTTAGTGAGCCCATGCAAAGGCTGAGCTATTGAGAAAAATCAGATATGCAATTACCTACATTCCTACAATCTTCTTAACCATCTTTCAATTTCTGTTCTTGGTAGAATTGAATCGCTTTATTCTGGCTGAAAACAGAAACTGTCCATCTGGTGACAGATTGTGACCAGAAAAATGTAGATTCTTAGCACAGTTGAAATTTTTTCTAGATTCTTTATGTCCTTTTTCACCTAATTTGGATAAGAGGTATTTAGAGTCTTCAGTAAACTACTTAGATCAGAAAACACAGCAGTAAATCATCTAAATATTGAGTTGATATATATGATTATAAAAATTATATATTATGTGATTACAAAAATTATATATATGTAATTTTTTAGACATTGAGAGAACTAGGAAGTGGATTCGGAAAAATCCCTAAAGCTTAACCATCCAGGTATATTTGTTTTCCCATGAAAAAGCAAATATTGACTGTTTTTCTATATATGTATACTAAGGAAGGCTACACACAAATTACCACTGTGAGATACTTGTTGAGAGAATGAAGGACAGGGGCTGGCGTGGTGGCTCACACCTGTAATCCCAGCACTTTGGGAGGCTGAGGAGGGTGGATCACTTGAGGTTAGGAGTTAAAAACTAGCCTGGCTAACATGGTGAAACCCCGTCTCTACTAAAAATACAAAAAATTAGCCAGATGTGGTGGCAGGCGCCTGTAATCCCAGCTACTCAGGAGGCTGAGGCAGGAGAATTGCTTGAACCTGGGAGGCAGAGGTTGCAGTGAGCTGATATCGCACCATTACACTCCAGCCTGGGCAACAAGAGTGAAACTCCATCTCAAAATAAAATAAAATAAAATAAAGTGAAATGAAGGACAGGACTGTATTCTAATGGTTGCATGATATTTCATTAGTTCTGTGATTAACCTCTAATGTTGGACATTTAAGTGTCACTATAATCAATAATACAGTAACAGACATCTTTGCACATAAGGCTTTTTCCATATAGATTGCTAGGAGTGACATTATGTAACTAAGAGTATGAATATTTTTAGGGTTCTTAATATATATTGCCAAATCCAAGAGCAATTGTATTCTTGTATCAACAATAAATCAAAGTTTTAAATTTCATGCCTTATTTTGCCAACATTGGATTTCTCATTAAAAGGGAAAGGGTTAATTTCATGGGTGCAAATGGCATGTCATTGTTTTGACTTCTTTATTGGTGACACTGAATATTTATGTAGGTTGTTAATCAGTTAGATTTTCTCTTTTATGGATTGTTTATGTCCTTGGCGCAGTTATCTATAAGGTGAGTGAGTAATATTTAAGTTGTTGTTAATGAATTATTAATTTATAATACTAGGCATAGTCCTCATTCAGTCCATTTTTCTGAAAAATCGCTTCCCCTGTTATTCATTATAGCATTTTTAAGCTGAAATTTCAGATTTTTATGAAGTCAAACCTAAGCCTATTGATCTTCCATTGATTCAACACTTTCAGTTCTTCCTCATCCAAAGAATTGCTTAAAATTTGCTTAAATATCTCATAGACATTTGTGGTTTTTATATGTGATTTCTAAACCCATATGAATTTTATGTAAGAAATTCCATGAATTCTGAAGTATATAAAACTGTTTATCCTTGCCTCCCCCACTATGTAGATTCAGAGTGTTCATCTTTTTGACTTATTATTTCTTCCTAACAGAGATAGCCAGTTGAATAAATGGATGATTTTGATACCTTAATTTTATTTTTCTCAATATTAAGCCAGTAAACATTGCTCTGAGGTAACATACTAATCAGTTTTAAGATTTTGTGTCATTTTTGTTGTTGCACAGAGATATATACTTATGTGTGTATATGTTTCAGAAAGGTACATTTACTGAAAGTTGGATTCATATAGTGGTATTAACTGTATTTTAAATAACAACTACTATTTGTTTTTCATTTTAAAGGTTACACATATATATACATATATATACACACACACACTCATAGGTACACATATATCTTCATTTTAAAAAATAAGAGAACAGATGAGCCAAAACAGTCTCCATATTGTTACCAGTTATTTAAAATTTGATATGTTTATATTTTTCTATCATGCATACACACAATAACACTATATGCTTTTTGCATTTATTTGTTTACATAGTGCTTAGGTAGACTGTAATATGAAGATCACTCTCTAAAGATGTATCTATCCATAATTAAATTTAAATAAGAACTCCAATATGAATTAGATTTAAACAAGAACCACATTAACTGTGAATTAATGATTTAGAACAAATTACTTAAAGTTAGTTAACCAGCTAATTTCCTTATCTGATAGCTTAAACAGTGTGTATTTACAAGAGATTCATCTGAGTAGCCAAACACACTTTGTGGACTATTTGAAAAATCACAGTGGATTAGAACTTGAAATTTGCATACCTTGTATTCCCTAAATCTCCCCTAGAAGATGCTAGTGAGAGACAAATTAATGAAAGCAATAACCATTTTAGGTTCCCCCTAGGAAATAGCTTATGTTGGTGCCATGTAAATATGTAAGATATGTGTTTGTCTTTTTTAGGAAGTCGTGCGGTTTCTAGATAAGAAACATCCAAACCACTATCGAGTCTACAATCTATGCAGTATGTACATTACTCTATATTTTGCTACTGTAGATAGAAAACAGTTTACTGTATGTAAGAAGATGATTATGCTTTTTACCTTGCATTTAATCGTAAGTATTTGGTGGTGGCAAGGAATGAATTTAAAAATCCCCATCTTGGACTGGCCCCATTTAGTAGAAGGAGTTAGCCCAGCAGCACAAAGTTCCCTGTGAAGGAGGAGGCTTTTGGCAGGACCAGTGAGGCTGGAGTGGAAGCAAACCATTTTCGGGAAGCTCTGTTCTAGCGATATTAGGTTTAGGAAAATCTTTCTGTTTTCCTGCCAGATTGTGTTATGAGGACATAGACAATTTAACAAACGAGTCCTCTGCCCCACCAGCAGTGGGCTGTGATGAGAGCAGAGCCCTAGATGGGAAAAAAGCAAAAAACTCTGTGGAAAATAGGTTGTAACCCAGATTAATATTCTGTCTCTCTTGATTTTTTCCTCTACCTGTATACTCAATAGACATTTTCAGGGGGCAATAATTTTGGTCAGCTACATTTGCCTCTTGTGTGGTTTCTAACTACCCTGCAATAATATAATGAATGATCTGCTAGAAAGTTAAAAATTATACCTATTAAACAAAAATAAATTGAGTTTAGGTTACATGAGATGGATAAACCACTACCATCCTTACGTTTTTGAGACCCCTGCGTTTATTTTAGAGTGGCAGGAGCAACTTGGAAAGCTCTTTTTGAAGATAGATAAGGAATTCCAATAAGATATGTTAATTTATTCATAACTTCATTGTTTATCATATTATTCCCTATAGAGATATGACAGACATATTATTTATTTTAGGTGAAAGAGCTTATGATCCTAAACACTTGCATAATAGGGTCAGTAGAATCATGATTGATGATCATAATGTCCCCACTCTACAGTAAGTTTTATGCTAAGTTTACTATCAGAAGAGGGCTAATTATATTGGGCTTGATTTTTTGAAAATATTTTAACTAAAAATCTTAAACTTGAAATCAGTGAGATGGTGGTTTTCACCAAGGAAGTAAATGAGTGGATGGCTCAAGATCTTGAAAACATCGTAGCGATTAGCTGTAAAGGAGGCAAGGTAATAACATTTTCCTTTTTATTTCTCCCTTTCTAAAGACATGTAAATATAGATAAAGTACAAGAACAAGATACATATTGCTATTAATACATATTAACAATTGTTAGCATTTAAAAATATTAGCCCCAAGACTGAAAGAAGGGAAGGAGAAAGGAAAGAGGAGAGGAGGAAGGGTAGGAGACAGGGAGAGGATAAGGAAGGAAAGAAAGCAGGAAAAAAGAACTATGGAAGGTTGAGCATATTTTCCCTCGTTTTCCTAGTATTTGGATTTCTTTATTTTTGCTTTGCCAGTTTATATCTCTCAAAATAGAAACAGTCTTTAATTTTAGAATGTCAGAGTACTTTTGTTTTATTTAAGGCTGATCTTTTTAAATTTTTAAATTAACATAAAAATCGATATATTTATGATGTACAATATGATGTTTTGATGTATATAAGCATTGTGAAATGGCTAAATCAAGCTAATTAACATATTCATTGCTCCACATATTTTTGTGGTGAGAACTTTTAAAATCTACTCTCTCAGCAATTTTCAAGTATACATTATCATTAACTATGGTCACTATGTTGTACAATAAATTTCCTGAACTTATTCTTCCTGTCTAATTGAAATTTTGCATCCTTTAATCAACATCTCAGGCTGGGCACAGTGGCTCACACCTGTAATCCCAGCACTTTGGGAGGCTGAGGCAGGTGGATCACATGGTGAAGCCCTATCTCTACTAAAAATACAAAACATTAGCCGGGTGCGGTGGCATACACCTGTAATCCCAGCTACTCCGGAGGCTGAGGCAGAAGAATCGCTTGAACCCGGAAGGCAGAGGTTGCAGTGAGACAAGATTGCACCATTGCACTCCAGCCTGGGCAACAAGAAGAAAACTCCATCTAAAAAAATAATAATAATAAAGTAAAAACCAACATCTCCACAATCCCCCCACTTTTGTCCCCCCAGTCCCTGGTAACCCTGGTAACCACTCTACTCTCTGCTTCTATGAATTTGACATTTTTAGATTCCACGAATAAGTGAGACATGCAATATTTGTCTTTCTATGCCTGGTTTATTCCACCTAGCACAATGTTCTCCAGATTCATCCATATTATCTCAAGTGACAGGATATCCTCTAAGGCTGAAGAGTATGCCTTTATTTATACATACCACATGTCCTTTATCCATTCATCCATTGATGACATTTACATGGACTCCATAGCTTGGGTATTAGGAATAATGCTGCAGTGAACATGGGAGTGCAGATTTCATTTCCTTTGGATATATACCCAGAAGTGGAATCTCCAAATCATATGGTAGTTCTATTTTTATTTTTTTGAGGAATCAGTGCTGTTTTCCACAATAACTACTAATTTACATTCACACCAACAGTGTACAAGGGGGATCCCTTTTCTCTGCATCCTCACCAACTCTTCTTTTGTCTTTGTGTTAATGACCATCCTAACAGGTGTGAGGATATCTCTATGGTTTTAATTTGCTTTTCCCTGATGATTAATGATGTTTAGCATTTTCTCATATACCTCTCAGCCATTTGTGTGTCTTCTTTTGGGAAATACCTTGTCAGGTTCTTTGCCCATTTTCTAGAGAAGTAACTTGTTCTCTTGCTATTGTGTTGTCTGAGTTCCTTTTTTAAAAAAATCTATTAACCTATTATCAAATGTATGCTTTGTAGATATTTTCTCCCGTTCTGTAGGTTGTCTCTTTACTCTATAAATGTTTCCTTTGCTGTGCAAAAGCATTTTAGTTTGATACAGTATCATTTGTCTACTTTTTCTTTTGTTGCTTATGTTTTTCAGTCATATCCAAAAATATCTTGTCCCAGACCAATGTCAAGAAGATTTTCACCTGTTTTCTTCTAGTAGTTTTCCAGTTTCAGGTTTCACAGTTAAGCATTTACTTTGAGTTGATTTTTGTATATGGGTGAGAAAGGTTGCAATTTCATTCTTCCACAAGT